>NC_051176.1:327636857-327936857 GCF_013339695.2 Rhipicephalus sanguineus | reverse complement strand
ACGGCGTTAATGTTGTTTTCACGGCTGCCAATAAGCTAGATAAGATTTGTGCCGCTGTCTGGAGACAGAATGAGCGAGTAAAAGATTAGAAGCGGACCGATATGATGGCCATGCAATAAATGCGGTCCCTTTCATCTACGGCCGCTTCTACGTAGGACAGACGGGCCGCTGCATTAACCAGAGATTATTGGAACATATGTTCCAATATATGTAGAAGGTGAGCCTCCGGTTAGCGATCTCTCATATGAGAGATCGCTAACCGGAGGCTCACCTTGTAATCTATCGTTACATTGTCAAGGTTGTAAGTGCAGGCCAAAATTCGATGAATGCGTAGTTTTGTTTTCTTCGTTCAGCGAACTTCGTTCAGCGATCCTCCTGCGTAGTTTTGTACCGGCATAGGAATGAAGAAAGGCGCCTGATGATTGAGGCATGATATATAGCGCATTGCGTTAGCCAACCGTCGATTAGCTTGCACAAAGATGAAATCAAATGCCTTAACGCTTATCTTTCAGAAGACACCCACGCGTGCCGGATTGATAGGTTCGCCTATTGCATGCATGCGCGGATAAATTTTCGCGCTTTCTTTCTTTTCCATTGTTGTGCGTTTCTTCAGTTGTTAGTCGGCGTTTGTGGCGTCGTGACTTCTTTCTTGTGTCCGTGTTTGCACGCCCTGTCTTTTTAGAATGAAGTCTCTTGGTGTTTGGTTCACAGAAAAGTTGCTGTGGGATGTGAATATCAGTCACGCGTGTTAAGCTGTGCGTTCTTCCTACTAATATCAAAGCAGCCTTACAAAAACTCTACGTCCTTCAAAAAAAAAAAAAAACCTTTACGCATTATTTACAACTTAGCCAGGGATCAACCTTCTCCACAGCCCTTCCAAACGGTTTTTAATACTTATAACTTACGCCGTTCTTAGAGAAGTAAAGAACAATATGTCAATGCTTACAGACATAACAACGTTAGCGGAATACTCTCCTGTGTAGTCCTTACGGCTCATGAAAAAATTCAAAACAAGGACACCACGCACAAATTACGGGCCCCAGACGAGAATAATTTTACAATTACTTTGTGTATTAAACGCAAAATGGTTTTGGTATTTCGTGTTGCAGAACCGCGCTTCATGCTTTCTTTGTGAATCTAGAATATCGCATATTAAATTGGCCTTTGATGTGTTCTTTATTTTTTTTCTTTTCGCTCTTCTCTAAGTTGCGTGTACTTGCCACGTTCGTTTGGCGATCATGTGTGTTTATGTGCGCCAATTAATGTATGCCGTCACTGCATGCTGCTCAACTGTAATCAGCTGGGAAGCTTAATGAAGCTCGCAAGAGCTTTTTTATTCCCATGCCCTCCGCTTTCGGTAGGTCCAGTTTGTTACTGTATCGATGAGAATCACCGCGATTACCGCAGACTTCTTGGCTGCCATTTGTAATTAGCGCGACCGGATGTTTACAAGCCATATGTCAATCCCACCCGAGAGTAGCCACATTACGGTAGCCAAATTGCGATTTCTGGACGTAAAAAAAAAAGAACTGTTTCAAGACCGATCAAACTCGCTGCCTGATTTTTTACCCGTGTCAAAGAAAGTGGATTTATCACTTTGGAAGTTTGCGAATGAGTTTTGTCGAGTTTGCTTCGAGCTTTATCGATGTGGACTGGGTCGAATCCAAGCCAAAGCGGCCAAGACAAGCCAATTTCAAAGTCTTTTAGACGTTAATATGGCGCTGCGCTTTGTGTGCTGCTGGGTTCGGCAAGTGCGGCCGGGTGTAAATGTTCTACAAGCTCTGCGGCAGATATCAAGCAGATATGTGGGTCAGTAAAACCACGCAGGAGAATTCGAAATGCCGGTTGCACCAAATGTCGCGTTCGTCGTTTACAGAGACGGTTACCGCGCGATTGTTGACAAGCTCATAAAAGAGCGCAATCCGCTCAGCGTAGCCGATATCGCAAAGAAATAGAGGTCTATTGGAAAAGTGAGCCAGGTGAGGACATCAACGAGAGCTACTTTCGCGGGGATGTCGATCTTCTTGGAGGTGAGTGTGATTTTATTTTCTATGATGTTTTCGCTGGCGTGGGTTTTACTCGACACACCGACAAAAGAAGGCACAACGTAAAACACGTTTGTGTGTGTGTGTTTTACTTTCGTGTGCCATACTGTGTCCGTGTGTCATGTTCTCGTGCTGCAACTGATACCGCGCGTTCGTGTCCCACGGGCACTTGGTCGCGGTCATGGCCTATTCGGATTGAAATAGATCCAAATCATGTGGTGCTGCGTGGCTACCTCTAATACCGGTGTCACACGGGCACTTTCGATCGCGATCAGGGCCGGCCTGGATTAGGCTCGATCAGAATCAGATGCTGCTACACGGTCACATTTAATCGCGATCTGGCCCGACTGGGATCAAGACAATCGCGATGCACTGGCTCCCAGATCGCGATTTGACTGGCGTATGCACCAAGCTCGATACGGATTAGTTTGGACCGTTGTTGATCGCGATAAAGAATCCGATCGGGGTTGGCCCTGGTCGCGATCAAAAGTGCGCCTTTGACACCGGTATAACAGTCATCAGACCCAGTCTAGATCAAGACGATCGCTTCTGGCTCCGACATTGCATGCATTTGATCGACGTCTGCACCAAAATTAATTTAGATTAACTTGTAGCAGCGACCGTTGTTGATCGCGATCAAGAAACCACATTCGGATCGGACCTGATCGCGATCAAAATTGCCCCTGTGACACCGGTATGAATTGTTGATGTTGATATCAACGAATCCACGTCGTTATTCTCGTTGACCAGCCTGTAGTATATTGCATTTACTTGCAGCTTGCGTGTATGCCGAACTACACGCAGCTTGCGTGTAGTTCGGCTCTCTAGCCTTCCCTTCATTGCCAAGAAAAGTTGTCCGCGAGTATAGTGATGCTTATCGAGATAGCGCCTGCCAGCGCTCACAACCATGCCCTTCACAGTTCACAGTTGCTGAGTGTCCATCTAATTGCTATTACAATAATATATCCTAAATTAAGAAAGTTAAAACTCTGATACATGCACACTTGGCTAGTTAAATCACAATACAACTTGTATGGCTTTAACATTAATGGGGAAACAGTTTATCAAATTGCGCTGAAATAGAAACTCAGGCACTCGAGAATATTCAAGAACACTTAGCCATTTCATATTGACCGGCTCTACTAGTTCCTTCTTGTGGACTGTATTGCTGAGCAGGGGTTCCCCTTCGACAGTCTGGGATTACTTCGCTCTTCTTGGTGTCACTGTCTGAGAGACTTCTCTCACTTTTTTCAAAATGTCTCCTCAGTGACTGCACAGCGTCATCTCCCGACACTTCTCTGGCCGACCGAACCACTCTACTACATCATAACACACTTCCTCACCAACTGAACCACTCCTGTCTTTCCTGTCTCCACGCGCCTATATTGAGTTGCACTTGGTTCGAGAGTCACTGACATGACTCATCCATGCACAGCCCAGCGAAGGCCTTGGAAGAGCGAGTTCCTTGCACGTTCGTCTCGAAGCGGCGGTAGCAGCCTCACTCCGCATGGCATTGTCTCTCGAGTTCTAAATTTTTCCAGCTTTCGCACCAGCACTTGATGCGAAGCACGCTGCCGGTCGGTGGGGTGCCTTCTCTGTAGGGGGTGAAGGGGCGCACTTTGGAGAAGCGGCCGTTGTTGGCGTCTTGAGTTGCTGCGCAGGCTCGGTTGGTGCTGTGATTTCACGCGCTGCTTTCTTGCATGTTGTTGCTATGCTCGCATGCTTGTGTTGAAACACCATGTTTTGTGGCTAATTAAACTGTCCCATCTTTTGCCTTTCAGAGTGCAGGGGCCAGTGGTGAACTCCCACTTACAGTGTTGGCCCTCATAGATAATGAGGTAGGCAGCTGTACCTTTTGGTAATTTATGTTTGCTGTTGATGCATTAGTACTCATCACTATCAGTTCATCTACTTTCATCATATGAGCTGAATATCTTTTCTTCGCTACTGCTGCTGCTGCTTCCACTGTGCTTGCACTTATCAATTTTGTGGGCATATACTGTATTTGCTTGCATAATGATTACACTTTTTCTTTTGGATAATTGACACTGATTTAGAGGTTTGAGCGTTACAGCAGGTGAAGTTTTGGGACAGAACGTTCGGATGTCGGACAAGGCACATGTTCACTTCGCCTTGTATTAAAGGGGCCCTGCAACACATTTCAAAGTAATCATCGCATTACTTCATTAAAGGAGCTTATTGCCTCACAAATCGACTGCTGTAAAAATTTTTACAATCTGTCAAGTACGAGCATAGTTACAGGGATTTGTCGCACGCTTTAAGTGTTTTCTCTCCTTTAGTGCAAGCGTGCTGAAAGTTACGCAGGGGGTGATGACAAGGTAACAAAAGCTACGTTAATTCGTCAGCATGCATTATCCCCTTAAGCACTTCCTTTCCTTTTTTTTTTTCTTCGAATGCGGGGCTTACATTCAAAGTGATTGCGAGCGAGCGCACGGGCACATGGCAGCCTTCCGCAGTGCCAGTGTACTTTGTGCTCATGGCGCGGTCATTTGGGTTTATAGCATCATTTGTCGAGGGAAGAGGGAGCAATTTCTAGCTGACTAAAAATAAATTGTGAATTCCAGGCCGCGTGCTGTGCTATGTTTGCCTCACATGCTCTCAGGAGACTCGACTTTCGGTCGGCATTGTTTTCTGACCATGCTTGAAAAGTGTTGTGGGCCCCTTTAATTGTTTCATGAAAAGCACAGTGTGTACTTCGCTCTAAATGGAAAAAAAAGAAACCACACATTTGAGCATGTCTCATTCCTCTATATTTGTCGTCATCTGCGCTTTATAAAAATGATTTACCTGAAAACGTAAGGTGCCTCAAGGAGTAGCTTAGTCAGCATGAGTGGTGAGGAAGGAGATCAAAATAGTGGACAACAAACAACGAACCTCAGAGGTTCCGCTCTTTCCTGCTGCCGAGTGCCAACATCTTGGTGCTGTATATTGGCTCAAAGTTTCACTTTTCAATTACGCTCTTTGGCTGAACAGTCAGAACAGGAATCAGTCCAAGTGATGCTCATACAAAGGAGCCAGCAGACAGGAAAGAAACTTCTGCTTTCTTTATGGTGTCTAGAGAGAGAGCATCCCATGCGCTCGCTTCCTTGACACGGCCGAGAGCTTGCGCAGCATGCCTGTCCAAACCAGCTCATGGCGAAACACGTTCGAAACTTGCCTGTTCACCACATCCCGTAACAGCTGATATGGAGAGTTACACGGAAGGCAGAATAGGTGACCATCTGTGCAAAGGCAGCGGGCATGCGTTGAACCCCACTAGTCGCACTGAACTGTTACAGTAGTTTCAGTTGCATAAATGATTAAACTGTCTCTGATTGGCTGTTTGTGTTGTGCTGCAAACTGTGTAATTTTGGAGCACGAAAGCACTATAGTGCAGAAGCCTCTTGCAGCGACTACAAACTACATAATGTATTTGCTCTTTGATAAGACAGGGGCGGAGTTGGGAGACATAAGGAGTGATTACGTTTTGACGCTAATGTAAAGCGATACGTATTAGCTGGAGGGTTATTGAGACTCAGTGATTGCAAGGTATTACAAACAACCAGAAGTATGAAAAAAAAGTGTGTCATAACAAAAATTTAATTTTCTTGTCAGTATTCCCACGAAAGCTGAAACTTGTGCTAATTTAACTCGCTGAAGAAAACTATAGTAATCTGGAAATTTTAGTTAATACCACTTTGTAGCATATTTCACAATTGCATCACATCAGCTGCTGAGGTGGCACAAAATTGACTCAAAGGCAGCCATGATGATCAATAACATTTGCTTTTCATTTATATGATTGCAAAAAATGGATTTTTGATCTTGCTTGAGCCATTATAGTATCAGATTTCTTTATTGCTACTTGATATTTGGCGTTACGGCTGTTATTTTTGTCCCTTTTGTTAGTTGGCGGTCCTCTTGTCTTGAAGCTAATGTTTACCTTCATGTTTTTGCCCCATATTTTAGCAGTCAGTTGAATGAGTGATTGCACAAGTGGCATTCTGAAGGTTGCGCTAATGCTACCAATTATAAGTCCTGCATGTGCCTAGAGCTGCACACATATTCTTCTTTGAGCTCCTCTATTTATCTGTTTCAAGTCAAAATTGTGAGACCTCTTGGAGCAATAATTTTCAGCATTGAAGCTTTCCGCTACAAGGCAGTTATGCAGGTAAATTGCAACTGTAATAGCAACGCTTTCAGGATGAGTGCAACAATGTTAACTCGCACAACACAAAAAAGAAGAGGATCACAAAGACATTTTTCCAATGCAGGTCCATCTGAGAAGTGGCATATTCGTGAAGGAAGAGCAATGGGCTTGGCTGCTGTCGCGGCCCAAGGACTCCTTATTTTGCAAGGAGGCCACAAAGCTCCTGTGCAGTATCCTTGAGCTTCAGAACAAGAATCCCACAGTAGCGCCTTGTCGGTGCTTGGTGCGCCAGGAGGACAAACGGGCCACCGAAGAGGGCCCTGACACCAAGAAAGTTGGAGGCTGTGGCTAGTGAGTATTTTTCCTTAAAGAGGTACTGACACAAAAATTTTCGTCTGGCATTATTTTGCTGCAATCCATCACTGGGGGCCTATTATTCATAACACGGCAGATTGTTTGCTGCAACGCGGGACAGATAATTAATTACAGTCTGTTTATTACCGACTAGTCTCAGTTTCCGTTTAGCAGAGCGAGAACAACAAGTTGCCTGGTGCAACTAATGCCATCTAGCATGTGAGATGGTACACAGAACCGTAATGCACTTCTGTGCTGCCTGTATATCTACTCGCATTCTTTCGCTGCCGTAAGTGCTGCTCAATGTCGTTGGCGTCATTTCTATCATCATCGTATGGTGGCAACGACTTTGTTGAGGCTTCCATACGTTCTCTGCAGGCACGAACTCGCGAGCAGTCGCCGAATAGTTGCCTGCTGGCACAAGCGTAAACAAAGGGCAATGGCGACTATGATGCCGTTATTCTAGCTGCGCCAACTCGGAGCTCAGCCGCTGTGGTGATGTCTCGGAAGTTGGGAGTCACCTTGAGGTCACTTTGGATGATTTCAATGATGCAAGGTGTGGCATATAGCGCTGGATCACACACGCGAACTTCAATATTCATATAAAAAATCTTCCAAGCTATATTCGCTGTTCAGGTTTGGTAGATGATATACGCATGTTCACGGGAATCAATCCCTGAGGCTATCTCAGCTGTGAAATTTTGTGTCAGTACCTCTTTAAGGTATTTTTCTTTACGTAGTGGCATTAAATTTTTACTTTAGGTGAACAAATAATCTAAATATTTAAGAAGTGCTTCATGTATTTGCTCGCTACTCTGCAGGTGGCTTGCAGAATGTGAAGGTTAGCCGGCAGGTGTGCATGTGGCTGCCCGGATGAAAAAGATGAATCATCTCATGGCCAAAATGCTTAATGATTTAAATAAATAATGAAGATGCAAAAATATTTGTCTCACTGTTTTTCTCCAAGCACCTACATACAACACTATATTTGATTGTTCTACCCATTTAGAATATACTGCACCTTTGAAGCACCATTAAAGCACACATTGCTGCATGTTCACGTATGAATAGTGTATGCATGACATAAACTATTCATAAACCGACATTGCCTTATTTGTAGTATGCTATATATTTGTAGTATGCTATATGACCCACAAAACCTATATCACCCATATGACCTATGAACATATATCTCCTGTATGACCCATAACCCTATATCACCCGTATGACCCATAAAACCTATATAACCCATATGACCTATAAAACCTATATCACCCATATGACCCATAAAACCTATATCACCCGTATCCAATAACATCGTATGTACGGGTCCTGTATATATAGGAATTTTCAGTAGGGGAGGAGCACCAAAAAAGGCTCGAGCTCGCATTGAGTGCCCTCGAAAAGGCAAATATCCAGATAAAGCCTTCTAAATGTTATTTTGGCTTCTCCGAAGTGACTTATTTGGGCCATGTTGTAAGTGCTTGCGGCCTCAGCCCTGACCCGTCCAAAGTAAGTGCACTGGCCACCATTCCGCCTCCGACTACAGGTAAGCAACTCAAAAGTTTCTTGGGATTTGCGTCCTATTTCCGCCGCTTTGTCCCTGGCTCTCGCAGTACACAGCAACCCGCTGAATGTACTACTCAAGAAGGGTACAAAATGGCACTGGGGTCAAGAGCAAGAAGCCGCCTTCGCCGACCTTAAAAGTGCGTTGCAGTCGCCACCCACACTAGCCCACTACCGGGAGGACGCGCCCGTAATCATCCATACCGACGCCAGCGGTCTTGGACTTGGAGCCGTTTTACTGCAAGCCGACCCTGATGGCCACGAGCGCCCCGTCGCCTATGCTAGTCGACGGTTAAGTGAACCTGAAAGTCGGTGCCATGCGTCTGAATTGGAGTGCCTAGCGGTAGTTTGGGCGGTGGAAAAATTCAGGCCCTACGTATACGGCAAGTCGTTCACCATTGTTACCGACAATAGCGCTCTCCTCTGGCTTCAAGCAATGAAAGACCTCAGCGCGAAATTGGCGCGTTGGGCGATCAAACTGCAAGACTACTCTTTCAAAATCGTCCATCGCAGTGGCTCTCAACACCAGACGCACACTATCTGTCTCGAAACGCCGCACCTCAGAATTCTTCAGCGCCAGCTCTCGCACTTCTTGATCTTCGGGCAGCTCAACATGCAGACAAGAATGTTGAGGACATTACTCGCACGTCTGTCTGGCGCACTGCCGACTAATATTCATCGTTTAGAAAAGTTGAAAGCTGCTTACGCTCTTCGTGATGGTATTCTGTGTCATCGCACCACGAGAAGCTCTTCTTGGCGTCCTGTCGTGCCGCAAAGTGTACGACAGTGCGTGCTTTTTATGTGCCACGACGCGTTTGCGGCTGGCCACCTTGGCCAAACAAAAACGCTGGCCAGACTCCGTCAACGTTTCTGGTGGAGAGGCATGGCATCTGACGCAGGTCAATATGTGTCCTCTTGCTCCATATGCCAGCAGAGGAAAGCCCCATCTCATCCCATACAAGCACCTCTTCAACGCATACCGCCACCGGAGGCCCCTTGTGAGGTCATTGGCGTTGATCAGCTGGGGCACTACCACGCACCCGGCGGGGAAATAAGTTTCTGATCGTCGCAATCGATTACCTAACGAAGTGGACCGAAGTTCAAGCCGTCCCTGACTCCTCTGCGACTCATGTTATTTCTTTCGTGACCGGACCCATAGTGTTCCGCCATGGCACACCACGAACGTTGACCACGGACCGCGGCACGCCATTTATGTCTCGAGCCTTTGAGAGATTGCTACACCAATACGGAATCCGCCAAGCTGCTGCCTCACCAGAACACCCACAAACGAATGGACTGGTCGAACCCCTTATGAAAATGAACTTTGCGAGTCTAATGTGCAACTAATGCACACCTAATGTGTCATTAGATTGACATTAGACCTGCAAAGCCTAATGTCCTTTAGCATCACGTGTGCATTAGACACTCAAATGACAATATGCACCAGCATTTCTGATGACAGAAGTAAGCAGATTTTTCATTGCGTATCCTAATGCCAAAGCACATTACAGCTAAGAAATATATATTAAGCGTTTATCACCACTAAAAATTCTATATCTTAATACTAATCGTAACAATTGCGAGGATTTTACATCCCAAAACCACGATACGACAGTGGCGTAGCCAGGGGGTGGCACATCGGGCCCGTGCCCCAACCACCCTCCCCCTCCCCACCCCTCGAAATTTTTTGGTCATGGCATACAGAGCCCAAAATGACATTCGACCACATCTGCCTGCCCGGCCCCCACTTCAGATCAACGAGGTGCACCCCCCCCCCCCCAAAAAAAAAAACAATTTCTGCCTATGCGACATGGGAGACCTGAGCCCGGGCCGTTAATCTGCCGGACAAACAATAAAGTTATTTCATCATCATCATCACCATGCCCCTGCGATACGATTATGAGGCATGCCGTAGTGGAAGGCTCCGAAAATGTCGACCACTTGGGATTCCTACATGCACCTAAATCTAATTCAATTTCTTACAGATCTCAACATTCACGTTTTGTCTTTGAGAAATCTCAAACGCCAAACAGTTTGTATTGCAATAAATATTTCAATCATGTTTCAGTAGGAGATATAACATTGAGCACTAATAAGCATTGAGCACCTTAAGCACTAATAATAATAATAATAATAATAATAATAATAATAATAATAATAATGCTGGGATATTCCGTGCCAAAAGCACGATGTGGAGGCACGCTCTATTGGGGCATTCCGGATTAATTTCGACCACCTTGGGCAGATAAAACTTCAATATATATATATTGAACAGGGGCGTAGCCAAGGGGGGGGTTGGGGGGGTTCAACCCCCCCCCCCGAAATTTTTCAGTTTTGCTTGCGTATATAGGCACGCACACACACAAACGCACGCACGAACATACATAAAGTATGGTTGAACCCCCCCCCCCGAAAAAAATTTCTGGCTACGCCCCTGATATTGAAGTTTTATCCGCCGGATATATTGAAGCGTTTACTAATTAACTAATTTTCATAGTGTCGCTCGCGTGCGGTGAAGCGATGCCCCGAACAGTTACACAGAAGTGTCGGTTTTCCATTTGCCCAGAGGATGGGGGGTTGGAATAATAGAACTACAGTGCACTGTAATAGAACTGCGGACACTGAGGGAAGCACGAGAGATGAATCAGTCGGATCGTTGCAGTCAGAATTTGGAAATGTATCATCAGCTACACGTTTTCAACAAAAATACGCCTGGGAGCAGTGGCTACCAACGTAGCCTCCCCCACCCCCCACCCCCCACTCCATTCTTCATTCCCCGTCGGCAAGTTCCTGAGAACGGGGTACAGGGGATGGGGGGGGGGGGGCGCCCATGCCTTTCATCCCGCAGCTAACGCTTCTGCTTGCTGTTACGCAGAGAAAGTAGAGGAATGGGCACCTGGTCAGATACATCCTTTCTCTTTTATTGTGCAGGAATGCATGCTATTCATACCTATCTACACACGCCTCCAACCCTGAAACAAATCTGTGTTCGGCGCTTGTAGTACGCAAAAGCATTGCCTCTGAGATCTGTACTAGGGTGGCTAGAATGCAGCCACCCTACATACTATCTACACACGCCTCGAACCCTGAAACAAATCTGTGTTCGGCGCTTGTAGTACGCAAAAGCATTGCCTTTAAGATCTGTACAAGGGTGGCTAGAATCCGCCACCCTACGTGTATTTTGCAGGGACTCAGTGATGACCGTCGCCTCGGGAGTTAGCAAAATTTTTTCTAATATGCCAAGAACAAAAAGTATAGTTTGAAAACTAAATACAATGAGTGATCAAATAGTGCAGACGCACCTATACTTGTGTGCAAAGCCATAAATACATTTAATTTGCAATACAAAAACAATCTGCATGATAACACGACACTGCTGCCACCTATCTTTTCTTTTTAGTCGAGCCTGTTAGTCAGCAGTTGCAACAGGCCTCGTTGTACTACAGGTGCTTCCCGCGAGCACATGTGCCCTGCAGTGACATATTACCGTGTTGATAGATATTGTGTGCGTTTATTGTGTGCTTATCGTACTTCACATTCGTCGACTGGATATTTTGCGCGTTTCGGAACGTCCTCCCGCATTGATCAAGTGGGGGATGATGCATCGTCGTTCGTCGCCACTCAGAACAGCCTCATCGGACGCGCAGCTTTGTCTCCGCGCTCAAAAGTGCTTTCTTGCTTCGTTTATCGATTACCCACGTTAATCGCGTGATTCATTATCGAGTGTAGCTCCAAAGACAATCCACTTCCCAGTGTTGTGACAAGCGGCGACCGCGGTTGTACAGGAGCGGAAGCGTGAGCCTTTTGACGAGCGACTGTGAAGAATGCAAAACCAGTGCCAAACTTCGGTAAGTTGAAGAATGTCGCTGAACTAAGTAACTTGGTTATTCATTGCGTGATGCTGTTGTGCAGGAATCGATAGCCCGGGCGGCGTGTTGGCACAGCGAGGATGAGAACGAGAGACCCGATAGACAGGTATGTTTGGTGCTTTGAGCGCACTTGCATTTACATCTGTCATCTGTTATCTGTCATGTATGTATCAGCGATGACAGCTGTTCACGGCACCGACACAGAGGACATATTGCAGTGCAAGATAGGAGCGGTCTTCCTCCAAGCCCAGACAAGCCATATTGAGTGGTAGGAATTTCTTTTCATCACTACAATGAGACAGTTTTGGCACGTAGCACATCTCGAGATATAGCATATACTGGCCCTTAGCTTAGGTGTGGGAAACCTATCTCCTGCACTTTAGTGCAGTGCATATTATTTAGTTTGGATCCGTTGAACATGGAACATGAAATAGTTTGTATTATTTAGTTTGTAATCCTTGAACATGGATTGACGCCAGAGCCAACGTTTTGACACTTGAAGTTGTCTTCATAAAGGGAGCAACTGGTGCTTCTTGACATTGCTGTCTTGACGAAGGCAAGTCTACTTGTTGAAAAGTTGGCTGCAGCGACATAACCTCTTTGAGTACTTTTTGTCTCTTCAAGCGTCCTCCATCTTCCACCGAACATCTGTTTTGTTTGGATTGCCATGAAACTGTGCGGGGAAATCTTACTTATAATGATGTTGTTATGTGTATTGTTGCGATGCTAGCTTTTACATTCAGAAGTTTCGAGGGCCATTGCAAAATAACATTGAAAAAGAAATGAAATCTGAAGCCACAATAGACAATGCGAGAAGTTTTGTAGCGCTGATATAGGTTTTCATGCTCCCCATTGGTTGCAGGTAGCATCTTGAAAAATCCTAAAATTTTGTCAGTTTTGTGTGTAAATCACAGAAATGAAAAAGAAGACAGTGTCATAATTATGGAACTCTGTTTGCTAACTATAAAAATACCAGTATTGCATTATTCAAGAAATCAGTGGATTTCTAGTGATTTTTTTTGCCATGTAGTTTGGAGCAGAGTGAGAAAACTTAAAAAAATGTTATCAAGGGTTGACATCTGGCCTTCATGGCAAGACATATCCTTAGGTTTAGCATAGAGACCTGTGAAGATGGCACAAGAAGGAGAAACATGCACAGGTGCTAAATTTCAACAATTACTTATTTGCACGTGGATCACACTTATGCATTGAACAGAAAGAAAACAAAAACTCAGGCATGGACAGGTACAGCTGCATCAAAGAAAAATAGTTCTTTCTTTGTTAAAGATAGTGATGGCACACTAACACAATCTCAGCTAACATTATTAATAGTTGCTGATTCAATGATCTATGTAGTAGTTTGTCAATGTGCCTATGCACAATGAAACTCTTATCAAAGTGTAAAGCAACCACATGTGCTCCAATGTGCAGCTGACCAGTCATCGCTGCCTTTCTTTACGTTGTTTCAGCGTTCCCCGAGCTTTTCTTTTTTTTTGAGACACTACCTCATTTGCCCTACATAACGCTTACCACATGATTGGGGTATCTGGTAAACGGCGCCTACTTTGCAGGGCACGTAATGTGTCCTGTGATTCTTAATGCAGCCAGGCGTCCTTGTGAATATCTGGGTTGCTGCTTTTGCTTAGCTTAGAATCATGATTTGAGGCCATGAGCACAATGCTGATGTTTACCCAAGCACCAACCGCTTTTATGTTGTCAGATATCCCGTGCAAATAGGGCTTAGTGGCAAAAATTCGTCGTCCATCAAGATTAGTCTTTTTTTTTTGCCTGGCAAATGCAAGGTGGTTTTCTGAGTTGGGCTTCTGCAACCGGTACAGAAAGAGGGGCAGGATATCCTGGTGGCATCCGGTGAGTTCTTGAAATGAAGGCTCATCCAAAAGAAATGGGAACAGGATTTTTTAGTGCAATATACAAGCACAGGGGTTTTAAGATATGACGATGACTACCTCTTTATAAATTACCACAAAGGTTCTGTCGAATCTGAAGCCACTAACATCGTAACACTTGCACGTGATTACTTACACCCAATGGTGCTTACTCTCGAGCATCGGGCGAGTATTGTACTATCAGGTTCTTGAATGTACGATTTAATATGCATAAAAACTGCATGCGCTAGTCATACGAACTGCGGGGAAACAAGCCATTCTTACCTTTTAGTTCCTCCCACTCAATAATGGTAAAAAGGTGCATTGTCTGACACTGCCTCGATAACGCCTTAAAAAATCCTGTTCCCATTTATTGTGGACGAGCCTTAATTATATCCTGCTTGTGGATGCAAGCAGGATATCCTGCTCCCCTTGCTGTACCGGTTGCAGAAGCCCACTCAGAAAACCACCTTACAGTTGCCACGCCAAAACAACGCCGAATCTTGATCGCCGAAATATATTTCCGCTATGCCACATCTGCACAGGATATCCGACAGCATAAACACGGTTGGTGCTGAGACAAACATCAGCGTTGTGATCCCGGCTTTAAATAAGCATACTAAACTATGCAAAAGCATCAACCCAGTTGCTCAAAGGAGGCTTGGCTGGAATAAGAATCGCAGGACACGTTACATGCTTTGCAAAGAAGGCATCGTTTATCAGATACCCCTATTATGGGGTAAGCATTATCTAGGGAAAATGGGCCATTGTCTCAAAGGAAGGCTCAGGGAACACTGCAACAATGTAAAAAGAGGCAGCAGTTGCTGGTTAGCCACACAGTGATAATACTATACTGTACATTGGATTGATTATTGAATCAGCAACTATTCATTATCTTTGCCAAGATTGTGTTAGTGTGCCGTCACTATATTTAACAAAGAAAGAACTATTTTTCCTGGGCGCAGCTGTGCCTGCACATGCCTGAATTTTTCTTTCCTTAAAATTATAAATATGTATGATCTGAGTCCACATAAATTACTTGAAAGTTAGCACCTTTGTGTGTCCCTCCTCGTCCTGCCTTCACATGTCTCTGCGATAAACATTAACGTTTCAATATTATGTGTAACCACACGTTCTTGCATAGATGACGTCGTCTACAGGCATTGACAAACAGCAAAAGGAGGCAATGAAACATATATTCTACCACTATGTTATGAAATGATGCAACATTGAAAATTGACTTTCATGCAAAGCTGTAGGGCACACTTTCACAGCGTATTCTATTGCTCTATTTTTCTATGTTGTGGGCCTTAATAGTCCCTGTTCTGACCTTACTGCTATGTACAGGTTTATGGTGTTATTATAGGTTGTGGTGCAACCATGTTTTAAGCAATGTCGTGCAACATGGGAGTACCCATTTCCTTCTAACAAAGCATTGTTGTCTGATGATCGAGAAGCCTGAGAGTTTGATAATCTGAATTGGAGATAGCCTTGATTAGAAGGCATCGGATACTCATATGTTTCATCACATTGTTTGGAACATTATCACACCACAATCTATAAAGATACCAGGAATCTGCGCATATTGCACAGTTCACGACACAGATTGAGACCTACCACAGAAAGAGAAGTGTAATGCACTGTGGAAGGGTGCACATTTTAGCAATACTTGTAACTGGGCATTTTGGTACATACTCAGGAGGGAACAGGAGCGCGAGCTAATACACGGACAGTGCTCCTCTCTTCTTTCTGTGTCGGTGTCTTAGCTCGTGATCCTCTTTCCTCCTGGGTGTTCGTTTGATTACTCCATTTAGCTGTTTGCACATGCACTGTAGATGATGTTATCTCTGTGCGAACACTTGGGTTCAGATGATATTTTAAGCGTCTGCGTGATTTCTAAAAAAAGTTAGTTGTGAGTTTAGCGCTGCTATGTGCTCTTTCCTTTAGTAGCTGTGATATCCTGTCAAGATGTTCAACAAGTACCGACACACTCCAATGTGGATTCTTCTGTTTTTCTAAAAGACAAGTGATCAATTTCATAACTATGCAATATTTGCTAGCTAACATTCATAGAACTTTTGTCGCCTCTTCAAGGTACATAATGAATGTACCTTTAGCTATCGAATAATATCGAAAGTCACCAGGGGTAATAATACAAAAATGCCTTGGCTTGCTTTCTCCAATGCCTTGTTTTCAAAATATTTGTAGAAATGACCCATAACTTGTTACAGCATGCATATCGGTAAAATATATGTAGGTTCTTACAGAACCCACCATTTCATGATTCTTTTCACTAGAATTTAGCATTTCTCTAGCTGTATCACCAAGACTCAGCTCCACATTCCACTTGCCTATTGCTCAGATTCACCTTGCACAAGCTGAGCATGAGCTACAAATTGTTCTGTGATAGTTTTGTTTAAAACAAAGGAGGTGGAATAGGCTCACTGATGCATGCAGCAGTCATGCATGGAGTACTATTTGAGTAGCGAAAGGATGTTATTATGAAATGTTACATCAAAGAAGCTAACAGAGCTAATTGGTCTGTCTATAATAGCTGGCCAATCTACGAAACCACAGCCCTCTGAAGTGATGTATAGTGGTTTGTTTTTTTATGTTTTTGATCAAAGCAGCATGAAGCCAAGGCTATGTAGTTGGACATCGATACAGATGGATTATTCAGTTAAAATGGTAACAATTATACCACTGTTTTGAAAAAAAAAAGGCATCAATCATAAATTTCAAGATCTGTTCACATGCTGCCCTAAGCTGTATGCTTCAGTGCCAAACTCATATTAACACTTTCACTTGCAGGTTTCAAATACAGCAACTGTACCACCACGACAGTGCAGCACAAGAGACCCTATCGTCAGTGCTGAGCCAGAAAGTAAATAGAAAAGCGCTTTCTCCTGAAATCTTTCGTCTGGTCTTATTTCATTTGTTTGTGATTGTAAAAGAGCGCTTTCATAGGAAATACAAAATTTAACTAACTAGCCCTGGGGCTAGTTAGTGGGCATTTATTGTCCTATTGAAACTAAATAGCTTGACAATTTAGCGCTCGTTTACAAATGCGTGTATCATAGACATGCAAGATTATTGATTGGCTTCGAAAGACTGTTACGTGTAAAGAACAATGGTGATCTAGTCATTGCTCGAAATGGTCTGCTGGCATTTATGTGAAAATCCTCTAAAGCATGCACACATTCGTATTATTAACCACAAAAATATTTATTGACCTGTGTGCAGCAAACATGCTGTTGCTGGCATAAGGCCTAAGTCTGCAATATGGTGTTTAGTGTCAACCTAATGCATATGTTCAGTTGCGTTTCACTAGACAACGGCCATTAGAAACTCACACGTCAGGACTCCATAGACTAACGCTAGACAATGGTCATCAGAAACTCTAACGTCATGACTCTATAGACTAACGGTGGCCAATTACTATTAGACTCGCATTAGGTGTGCATTAGAAAGCGCATTAGACTGGCATTAGACAGTGTAATGATTCTGATGTCTAAAGACATTAGTCTGTTTATTAATACTCATTAAATTTTTTCATAAGGGACGCACCAACAGAACTCTGGCTGACATTATTTCTTGCTACGTGAGCCCAGAGCACGATGACTGGGACGACTTCTTGGCGTCTACTGCGTTCGCTCTGAACAGGTCACGGCAAGAAACTACTCGAGAGACCCCCTTCGAGCTTGTATACGGGAGAATACGAAAGCTTCCTCAGGAGTCACTTCTCGGCTTCGATCTGTCCAATGCAGAGCCCGATGGGTCAGAAGCCAACACTACCGCTCTCCTTCAGCAAGCACGTCACCGAGCACGCCTGGCTATTCTACACAGCCAAGCAGCTCAAGCTCCACTAACAAAGCAGCGCCAATCTGCGCCGTTTCTTGTCGGGGACCTCGTGTTAGTTCGACGCACACAGCGTGTGCCTAAGCGTTGTCAAAAGTTCTTGCCGCGCTTTTTAGGGCCCTATGGTCGATAAGCAGTTATAGGTCCGGTGACATTTTGTCTTAGCGCTATTGCTGAGCTGAAGGACAAGCGCACCAACCGCGTATTTCCAGCCCACGTCACTGACATGAAACTCTAATGCCACGAGATTTGTGCGCAACCTTTTCTTCACCAGTGGTGCGATCTTGTACGCATTCCAAATAAACACGGAGGCGTGGCATTACATCCAACCGCATGCGAATGGCCCATTTGAACCGCGACAGACGTCACGGCTCTGCATTGACCAATCGCGTGCGGTCACGTGCGGCTGGATGTACTGCCACGCCTCCGTGTTTATTTTGTAACGCGTACAAGATCGCACCACTGCTGCGGCCGCGACTCGGCGATTGCGTTGCAGCGGTAGGCCGATAAGTTGACGGTGGTTTCCTGGCCCGCGCTCGCTAGAACTTGCACCATCACGCGCGCCAACTGGCTGACGCGGGACAAAAAAAAACATCGTCGACTTATCCGTGACCGTGGCTCACACCCTCTATCCGAACGTCTCATTCCCGTCTTTCACTTGGCGTCAACACAGTTGTTATCCAGATGCTACACTTTCCGCCCCTCCGCCGCTGTCGGCTGAATCACCTGTGGTGCGATCTTGTACGCGTTACAAAATAAACACGGAGGCGTGGCAGTACATCCAGCCGCACGTGACCGCACGCGATTGGTCAATGCAGAGCCGTGACGTCTGTCGCGGTTCAAATTGGCCATTCGCGTGCGGTTGGATGTAATGCCACGCCTCCGTGTTTATTTGGAATGCGTACAAGATCGCACCACAGATTTCGTTTTCTCAAACCACGGCTGAGGGCAGCATTCTCGCGGCGGGCGAATGCGCTAGTCACGTGGTTTTATTTGTATTTCGCGGGCTCTCTTTGCAGCTTGGAAAAAATGGTATACGTGAGACTTCCTTTATCGCAAATAATGGAATTGGGGTTTCTGAAGACGCTCTCGAACTTTGCAAGCCGCATTTCTTGCCTAGAGTCAATATTTAGCAATTTAATTAAATAATCATAATTAAAGGAGCACTGACACAAAAATTTTGCACCTTCTTTTTTTTGTTGCAATAGATAACTTATGATCCACTTATCACGGCTGCGAACCGCGTTTCCGCGAGTGCCTGACGGTTATTTATTTAGAGCCGTTTTTAGAGCGCCCAGTCGCAGTTTAGGTTTCAAAGAGCACCGAGCTAGGCAGCACTACTTCCGGTGGCCGGCTTAACGCAGCTGGCCACGTAACCACGCAAAATTGTGACGTAGGCGGCGCGCGAGAGCGGGTCCACATAAAGTCCCTTGATATATAGAAAGTAACGACACTCTCCTCCATATTCTCTCCCAAATGTCCAACCCTCCTCTCCCAAGTGTCCAAACCGTATCTATCTCCTCTCCCAAACGACCACCGTGCGGGCGCCGGCCGTATAACCCGGCTCGCGCCACTTTCCTATCAAGAATGCTATGTCACGCCGATAACGCGCGCGTTTCCCAGGCGACGGCCCGTGAAGCGGGGAGGTGGGAGCCGGGAGAGGAGGGTGCTCGGTGTGGCGGCTCGGTTAAAAGAAAGACGGTACTTTCCCAAAAATATCCAGGGACTTTAGGTCCACAAGCTCGCACCAGGTCAAGTGGCGCCACCTATGGAGGATTAGAAACAACTAACAAACGCGTAACCTATGTCCTCCGAGCATTCGGAAGCGCCCATCTCGACTCACTAAGCCTACAGCATCAATTATTTGACTATAGGCCTGACTGGCTGCCCAGGCGGCGCTGCGAAAACGGTGCTAAAAAGCGCCCCCTACGACAAGTTCTTTGGTTTCGAGTAGTCAGACAGGCGGCCGCATGCAGCACTAAGCTCAGATGCGCGATGGAGCCGCCGCTGTCGGTTGTGCTGCGCTTTGGATCTCGGCCAGTTTCTGGCGTGGCTGAGTTCTTCAGGCCAAGCAATCTGCGTAAACGCAAGAAGCTCGTCAACGTCAAGTATGTTTACGACGTGCAGGAGATTGAAGGAACCGTTTCGGCGCGCTGCAACTCGCAAGTGCAGCGAATCTCATACGACGTTGAACTCGAGTTAAGTTTTACGAGGCATGCTCGCGCGATTAACGACAGTGCATAAACGAAAAGATTGCTGTTAAGAAAGCCGACATGATTTGCATTACACGACGAAACGGAATCAAGAAAGGTGCAGGACGAAGGCTAGCCGTCGGCGGCCCGAATGAGCGCATTCGCGTCGTGTGCCGTTTTCTGCCGCATTCAGTCGCAAACACACTTTCTCTCCATGCACGGTCGTAATTTTCAACATTTGCTTCTAGGGAATTCGTCAAATTCTGTCAGCGTGCGGTGGCGGTCGAGAAGCGACGGCGCGCAATGTTTACAGCAGGCCGCTGGAAGCAGCCGGAAAAATCGTAGGCACATACGCAGGGTGACTCATGGCATCGTTTTTCTCGTTTCGCACGAAATGCCGGCTGCGTATCCTCGTGATCGCCGTCGGCAGCCACGGCGTGCCGTCTGGACTGCACACAGGGAATATATACATATATAGACGAGTGCACGCGCGTACGAAAAGTAATCAGCACGTTACGTTGCAAACCACGTTTTGCTCGCGTACTCGCTTCACGCGTCGGACGGCACGTATCCAGCGGTTCCGTCGCTCCACTTCGTACGGATTTCAGGGGAACCAGTAAAACCGCACATTAGGATCCTTACCCCCATGTTCGAGGCAATTAACCACGCAACAATAACGGCGGCGACCGCGCTTCGGGACCGCGCGCAGCTCAGAGCCGTCGCCCAGACCACCTGCTTTCGGCACGGTTTGTTGAAGCAGGGATCGCTCGTCAAACATGTCAGACTCTGCAGGCATAGCGGACAAGTTCCTGCGTACGTTTTAAGCACTTTTTGAGCCTGAAAACTAGGCGCAAAATTAAGTAATACGCTTAAAGCAACTGAGAACTGCGTAACTCGCCGGTCGGCGTCCATTTTTGACTACCCAAGCAACTCCGGCGCACGCCACCAGGCTCCGCCACAGTACTCAAAACTCCAGCGCGTCAGCCCTATGGCTCTCAAAAACGGCGCCGAATCAGGACGAATACATTGCTGTCGAAACTTAAGGACATAAATCTAAAGCAAATGGAAGCATCAGTTCGGAGCTTACACGTTACAGAGCGCACGGCGGCCACTTGATAGATTTGAAGTGGACGACAACCGCTTTTGGCTGTGCGGCCATGTTTTTCGGAGGCACGAATGCCTCGCCGGCGATGCTTACCGTGCACGTTCGACAGCTCTCGCGCGTGCGGCACCGCGCCGTTGCGGCAGGCTTGCCGCTAGCGTGAGCGGGCCATAACATCAGCCAACGGGCACGACGAGCGAACAGCGGAAGAGAACACAACCACACAACTAGCACGCGCAAAGTCGCAGGCACGGGGAAGAAATGGCAGGTAGCATGGCACAAGCGCAAGGGCACAACCAGCAACCAGCCAACACAAACTCGTGACGTAGGTTTCGTTACACATCCATCGCGTTGATGTCAGCGTCGCGAGGTGCTTGCATCTCGCTCACTCGCGCGGCACGCACTTTAAAATTGATATTAAATATGTTCTAGGCTATATTGGCCCTTGATATTTCGTAGACGTTCTGTATGGCTCCACATACATCTATTTCACTCATTATCTCGCCTTCGAAATTTTGTGTCAATGCCCCTTTAACAAATTAGTTATACCAAACAAAAAATTGTCTGTAGTGCGCAAGGTGGCTGTCAGTAATTTGCAAGTGACTTCACTCGCCGGCCTCTAATATTGTATTTTTAAACCCTTGGCTAAAGATAGCTGGGACACCCTGTATATATATATATATATATATATATATATATATATATATATATATATATATATATACGCAGGGTGTCCCAGCTATCTTTAGCCAAGGGTTTAAAAATACAATATTAGAGGCAGGCGAGTGAAGTCACTTGCCAATTACTGACAGCCACCTTGCGCACTACAGACGTCTATATATATATATATATATATATATATATATATATATATATATATATATATATATATATATATATATATATATATATATATATATATATATATATGGCGGCGAGTGTTCCACACTCGCCGCCATGGCTGCGACTGACGCTGACTAACACTCCCAGGCTTAAATGCACATATATACCCCATAAAGTGGACGGGAGGATGACCGCCGCTGTAGCTCAGTGGTAGAGCATCGGACGCGTTATTCGAAGATCGCAGGTTCGGTCCCAGCCAGCGGCAAGTTATCTTTTCGTCCACTTTACTTTCTTCACACTTTATCGTAATTACAACGAATAACATCTCCTATACTTTCTTTGGCATTATTGTCTGTTAGTTCTCATTAATATTGCTTTTTCTGAGGGGGCAATGCCACGCCCACTTCTTGTGTTGTTTTGATGTATTCGGGTTTTACCGGCAGGGACGGTTATCAACACTCGACGCTGTCCGCGAAGTAGTGTTCTAGAAGCGTCGCGATTGTAGTAGATCGGTTTGTTATGATTGCACCCCGCACGCGAATGTTCCAGCTTTGTGTAGAGATTACGCCGCCACCAGCGATATTGCTGGAAAGTTCGATAGCGCCTGTATAAAAGCCGACGCGCGTGACCGCTTGTCAGTTGATCGACGGTCGACGCTCTGCTCGCCGCTATCAGTGCATACCGTGTGTATTGCTGTAAATCAACTTATAAACAACAATATTGTGTCGAACTAAGAAACGAGCCCTTGAAAACAACCGTCTTTCCTTCATATATATATATATATATATATATATATATATATATATATATATATACTACATAGCATATTCTGGCAAAACATTTTTGCTCGAAATAAATTTTGATGATAATGGCGCCCCCTTGAAATTCGCTTGTATTTGTTAAACGTGTATAAAATCTATTTTTGTGTGTTGAGCTTCGAGATCACGCTTGCGCTATTGGAGAGGTTCTGTTTAGTTTACCTAATAATTAATTCCGAAATTTGTGTTTCACTACCAGCTACGTATCTTCAAAAACTACGAAAATCTTCAAAGTTCGTGATTTTTTCTTGAGCTATCTGGAACTCTCCCTAACCAATTTTAATAATAGTATGATTTTCAGAAAAGCTTATTTTCGTACAAAAATATTTAGGGGTAAAATAGGCTTTAAATCTTCCCGAAAAAAATGTGTAATTAGAAAAAATATGCGATTTGTCGCATGTTTGACCGTATTTTTCATACTGATGCGTTCCAAGCAAAAATCCTCGTCATGCAGCGTTTGATAGTAGACTACATCGTTAAGTAATGAAGAAAGTCTAATCAAATGATTTTTTTGTTTTAGAGAAGAAAATAATTTTTGAATTTGGCCCTCGGAACGCGTCCTGCATTTCTTTTTGTTGGCCCTTCGCCGCAAAGCACGTGGTCGCCCTTGCAGTTGACACTCGTCACAGGCAGCGGCAAGGTGCGAGATATATGTCAATGGCTCGTGAGTGGTCGAAAGTCTTATGCCTACGAGTAATGAATTCGCGTTACAATGTGAGCTTGCTTGGCGGGCCCAGTGGGAAGTATGGACGCCCGAGAGCAATGGCGTCGTTGGCACAATGTGCTAGAGGGACGTCTGCACAACACGTATACCCAGATAAACAAGTGTATACAATGTGCATTACTTCTTTCAGTATGTGTATGCTACCTGTGCAGACGGCCCTCTAGCACGCTGTGCCAACGACACTATAGACCTTTTGCATAAGTCTGGCGACCCTGTGCTCGTGCAAGGCAACATTGGGCTCCCGCCGCCATTGTGAGGGGAAGCTCGCTATGCCCGAATACAGTGTACTGTGCCCGGATACGCAGCCCGGATAGCGGCCCTTATAGTTGTTCCGTGGCGTGTAGTGGCATGTGAAGCGGGCGACCGTACAAACTGTTCATCGGACGCGGTTTTGCCGTGGTCCAGCTGACGTACGCATGGCTTCGCAAACGCAAACGTCGTTCCCAGTTGCGGGATGGGAGCGAGACCTCGGCAACCTTCCGCGCCTTCAGCACGAACGCATCGTCGAGTTCTACAAGGATAAAGCGGAGACCAGGAGGTGCCTCGACAGAAGCTATAACTTCTTCGTCGAATGCTACGTCGATCCGTCTTCAATTAAAGCAAACTACACCAACAAGAGGTAAGTAAATGAAAATGGGCGGCATACTGTGATGTACTAGGCAGCGATGCCGCGTAATGATCTAGTGCAGCCGAAGTGGGCGCCTCGCAAGCGCATGTGCAAGATCGCTTCAGGCTGCCGCCGCCGCTCTAGCCCGGTTTGTCACTAGGTTTTGGCTCAAGAAATGCGTCTGCCCTGCCTACTGCGACATATGCATTACTGGTGCGGCCGCGCGGTGACGAAGTTCGGACAGCTCGCTGGAAAGATACCATTTCTCACCTAACTGAACTCGCAACCAGCACTCCGTAAACGCGCGCTGCCTGACATTCATCTATCAAAATCTGCGCCATGTGCTTTCAAAGCAGCTTTGATAAAACGGGACACATTTTCTTGGTCATAGCAAAACAATTCTAAGTATGCAAAATGGCACTGATCGTTCCTGAATGTCATTTTAGTTTTAATAATTGGTGTTGCTGTTGAAATTGCCAAATTTATAATTTAGAATATTCTACTTCGATGTCTCATGAATATTTCATGCCAAATGCCCCTAATATCAATACAAATTTACTTGACAGTGACCGCTTGCTTGCTTTTCCATTTTTGTGTCTACTTTCTCACACTAATGTGGCTCTGGCTGTTTGGGCGTGTTGGCAAGACACGATTAATAATGTTTAAATGCATAGGCAGGCAAGGACGCAGAACACATGAGACACATGGGTGTCCGACAGCGCTCGTGTGTCTCACGTGTTCTCTGTCCTCGCTTGGTTGTGCACTTAAAGATTATCTCTCGCACTGCTTAGAATGGCCCAACACCTCCCCCACTTTCAGTACTACTGCAGTAATAAATGCACCGAATAGACATTGTTTCCTTGGCATTATCCTCTGAAGTGCCCGGTTGATGTGATGAAGTGCGGTGATGCTAGTCAAGAGTTCGACAAAAGCTCGCCTGGTCTGGTAGCATGTTACACTTAACGAAAACATGTCCGCTGCATTGTGAACAAGGAACTTGTACAGGTTCTGAAACGTCATAGCTGTACTTTTTGACTTGATCAGTGAATGTAATTTTCGTTAAGTGCGCTATGCAGCCGTATGTTTTGTGTAGACCTATGGTACTCGACCATTTGTTAGGCTTGGTTAGCAAAACGCCTGTAGGTGCAACTCCCAATGATTGAAGTGTCACATGCTAATATATTCTTATTTATGAGGAGCACTTCCATTGTTTCTTTTCCCTCTGCAGTGATGGCACAGTGTACTTGAAGGCTTCGTGCTACAGAAGCAAGAAGAAGAATGCAGCGCCATATGCAATCTTTGTGGTAATATCGTCAGCAGACGGGTGCATTAAAAGTACTGAGTGCAGTTGTGCAGCAGGCCGCAGTGCCTGCAATCACGCCATGGCTGTATTAAGGACTGCTTCACATATTCAGTCAAGGGGCTTCACTGAGGCGCCCTTGGAGCTCACGTGCACTGACCTTCCACAAAAATGGCGTGTGCCACGAAGCACAAATTTGCATGGCATGCCATTACAGGCAGTGAACAGGAGGGCAGTGCGAGAAGACGGCCTTGACTCGCCACTCAGTGTTCGCCTGTACGACCCAAGGGGAGTTTCGCGAACACTGGATGAGCAGAAAGCTGCTGAAAAGCAATTGGCTGAAGAAATTTTAAAAGAAGACCCCGACAGCGAGTTCGCAAAAGGACTTCTGGAAGATGACAACCATCCGTACGAACGTACAAAATGGGGTCTGGCATCAGTATTTGCTCCGCTGTCATACCAACAGCCCTTGATGCCATTCGGGTTTGATGTTGTTGTTAAAAACATCTTCAGTGCCTCAATTGACAGCTCCAGCCTGCCGGAAGCTCATCAATATTTTAGCAGCTGTGACACGTGGAAGCCGCCAGCTGCATTGCAAGACAACAATATCGTCAAGGTAAAAAAAAAATTTGATACAATCACATTATTACAGTTGGAAATGTTCAGGTTGCCATATAGCTTTATGTGTAAACTTGTTTGCAATGTTTATTACTAGCATATTTGCCAGTTCTCTTTACTATGATCAATGTTTGGGCCCCCTCACCCATTTACTTGTGATATCATCTTGTTGGTCTTGTATTTCTTCTACAGAGGTAATATTCAAAAAGCCTGTTAATTATTACTTCCACCTAGTGACTGTTTCAAGTAATCGGGAATGGGAAATTTGTGCGTGCGAAATTTGTAGTACAAGTAAAAGGTAAAAGTCAGTAAGAATGTGTAGTTTAAATGAGCTCGTTTTTGCTTTTTTTTTCAGTACTTGTAATAAGTTTTGTCCATTGTTTATCATTTGAACTACGTAGAGTGTAATCTTTCAAAATTTATGCCTGTTTCATGGACTGACGTAAAAGTAGAAAATTTTGGGGGGGCTCCAGCCACCTCTGATGATCGTCTGACTCAGACACAATCAAATGTAATTAATATTCACGTGTACACATGCACAACTTTCAGAAGCTTTGCATCACTCCGGAAGAGGCAAGAGTCCTCGAAAGAAACACGCGTGGACAGCGGAGTAGCGCTAGGTGGCAGGAGGAACGCAGTTTCCGCCTGACAGCTTCAAATTACGGCATTGTTGCAAGCCGCAGCAAATGGACATCGAAGGGACTGCGCGGATTGGCTGTGTGCAAGGACTTGTCACGTGTTCCAGCCATAAGGTAGGACATACACTCATCAGCAGAGCGCAAGACTTTTATCATTTAACACTAGTCTTGAGAAGTTCCATTTGTTACAAATAGAGGCTGGATATTTAGCACTAAAAATTGTCATTCGAGGCTTGTATAGGAGCAAAATACGGTTTTTTGTGCTTCATTGGTTGAAATAATGAGAATGCTCTCCATTTCTATGAAAACTGTAATTTGTCCGCAGATGTTCACAGGCCATAAAGCCCTGCTTACGGAATTCAATTTCATTTTCTCTACAAAACAACATAAGGCAAGTGTAAATCCCAAGGTTATATGTTGTGCCCTCTTACACCAGGTATTTGTAGCTCAAAAGGTATGCTTGACATCTGCTGAAGTTGGCAGCACATACTTTGGAATGTTTTATGATTCAGTGCTCTCAGGAATTGCAGCACAATCACATGTAATAACTGTTGACAATACTGAAGTATGCACTGACTACCAGCAACATGTCCCCTGTGGGTAGTGAAACCTTCCTGAACATCCCTAATGAATCTCACTTTCCGGGTCACTGTAGCACTTTATCGTCAAATTTTCTTGATGTTGGCTAAAACATGAAGTGAGTGCACGACTACCCACCATCAAGCTTATCGTTGCGTACAGATTTGAGTCCTTCTTATAGCGATGCCTTTGTCTGCTCTGACTCTGTTACTTATAGCCATTACACTGCAAAAGTATTTGTTTTGATAATTGGCTGCCTTCAGTAAAGTTTGTCAGTGAATAACACTATCAACAATATAAAGCTAAGTAAAAACACAGGAAAAGGCACATTTAGGCTGTGATAACCTAATATAAATAATGCCTATTTCAGTGATGGTGTCATTGAAATATCCATTTCTGAGTGCAATAGAAGTACCACTAAAGTAAAACCCAAGGAAAAAACCGGCTTTTTGCCTAAAGTTCCAGTCTCTTGTTATCACATGTCATAACCCTGTATAATGTATTAATTCCTCAGGGCCTACAAGAGAGCTACGAGTTTGTTTGCCATCCTTCCGGCAATTTTCATGTGCATTGTACTCCAGGGTACGTTGTGCTAGACATCTTGTAAGACATGACTGCATATCAAGAAGTAACAAAAATGTGTAGTGGAGATTTTCCAGGCTTGGACACAGGAGAGCAGTGCTTTGGGCTAGTTGGTTTTTTTTTTATATTGTTTAGGAGGTGAGTGTGCGAACCAGCACGAAAGACACGGGAATACCATCTTTGTTGTTTCCGTGTGCATTGACCTGTTTTGTTCTATGTAAAACTAGAGATTTGTGTGAAGCCAGGGAAGTTATATTGCTGGCTAGCCTTATTTCACACCTAAGAAAATGAGACGTTGAGAAAATAAAAAAATAGCAATTTTGTTGATTAGCTAAATGAGATTTTTTTTAATGTGTGTGATGAATTGCTTCTGAATTGCCTGTTTCTGTTGCCTTGTATGTAGGGGCTGTGGCTCAGTCAAGCTGCTTATGACACCTTTTTCTACAGCTCCCTGTCCTTTTATTTCTTGAGGCAGAAATAAATAATTATTAGTATTGCAATTTTTCTTCCAAGTAACGTCTTCCTCTTCAAGTAATCCACTGGGAGAGGCTGTAGTGTAAAATCAGCTGCATATTGACAAAGAAAAAGAACTTGTTTGCTTTGGTTTTCAAATGACAATACAATTTTGGCACTTAAACCTGCAGGTATGGTGTTGCAAATGAGCCACTCGCTTCAGAACGCTATCGGGATGTGATGCGAGGCCTTGGACATGATTGCACGGTGCACCCTTGTGGCCTCTTGGTGAACCCTGAAGCTCCCTGGCTTGGTGCTTCGCCTGATGGGATAATCTACGACTGAACTGAACCAGCTGAACTGAACTCGCGTGGCATACTTGAGGTCAAATGCCCATATTCTTTGCGTGACAAAAGTTTAAATGATTTGAATTCTGCAGAGTTTTGCTGTGCTATTACTGAAAACGGTCCAGTACTAAAGAGAGACCACATTTACTATCAGCAAGTTTTGGGTCAGATGGCTATTTCACAGCTTGCATGGGCAGATTTTGTTGTGTATTCAAAGAAGTTTATTTTAATTGAACGCATACGTTTTTCGAATGAAGACTGGGCAAAGACAAAAGTGAAGCTTGACAATTTTTATTTTTCAGATTTCTTGCCTTTCCTTGAAAGCACTCATGTTAACTCAAGCAAGACATAGCAGTGCAAGTGTAACTAGTTAGTGTTGCATCACATCTTTTCAAGGGATACTAAAGGGAACTATTAACTCATCGTTGATTGTTGAAATAGTGTTCCAGAAACCACATAGTGCTTGTTTCGTGCCAAGGAAATGCTTAGTGACAGAAAAAAATGATGTTTTAGTGGTCCGCACGCTGTTAGCGCACTTCAAACAGCCTGCCTTGGACTTGCTTATGATATTATCGAGTGGCACCAGTAGCAACTGGGCACTAGCGGTAGATGTTGTGCCATAGCTGCCAAGCCTGCACAGCCTGTTCATGCAATTCGCAAGGCTTCCATGGTTTGATGGTGTGCAGTCTAGTTTCAAAGGCCATGGCATCACTGATGGCTGTTGGTATGCCTAAGTGCTTGATGTGTTGATTGCAACGCTTCGTCCATGGATGTAAAATTTTTAACCAATAGTCATATTGCTACTCTTCAATGTTACGCTATATCTACAAACTACACAAACTCGCCACGCTGAGGTGGTGGTGTTGGGACTGCTCAACAAGCTTTCCCTGTTGTGTTGCAGGGCCCTTTTAAGTTAACATGGCCCCCTCAGGCCTGATGACTGCTCAGGGACATAAGTGCTTTTCAAGTCATTATTTACTACTAACTGGTATGTTTGTTGTCAAAAACCGTTTACCATTGTATTGGTGCAGCATTCCGAGTTTTTACGTCAGCCCCACTGTATTCAAAAGCCACTTCATGGGTGGTTTTCACCCTCAATGATAACACAACATTCTAAGCTAATTGGGTGGGAATTTCCACGATAACTGACTGCACTAATACACCTAAAAAATTACGTACAGTTCTTCAAATGAACATTTTACACGCCTTTCAGAGCCATCTTGAAAAGGAAGAAAAGTGATGTGCCCAAGAACTGAGTAGATTAAGAGGCTCATATCGAGGACGATATCGTTAATGAAACTGATAATGAAACCTTTTTTTTCTTCCCTGTAAAAATGCCCACAATATCACTGCCAATGAGAATAGTTTGTTGTCTCGAAGCGTCTGGGTGTTTAAAATGTACGACTGCGTCATTGTTTATAATTTGTGCAATCCACTGTTAGTGTTTTTCTCTTATAAGTATCTTGTGCATCGTTGTATTTGTTGTAACTATTATATCGATTGTTAACTGCGTTATGTTATTACCCATGTGTACCTCCCCTACGCAATTCCTTACGGCGATGTAGGTGAAGTGTAAATAAATAAATAAATTACTGATGTAGCAAGGACAGATTGACCAAAGCCATTTTTACAGCTGTGGCAATTGGCACGGCTATCGCATTACTGCAGGTAAAATTCTTGTTTGCCCAGCTAATTTTCTGATAAACTTGCATTATTTATTCCTTGTCTGTGATCTTATCATGCTAACCTCTTGTAGATATAATACCAACAGGTAGTTTTGCATACTCTGAAAACAACGATCTCAGCACCACAATTTTTGATATTATGCATAATGGTGTGACAGGAAGTGTTTTATGCATATTATTTACAAGACTGTGATGCTATTGTCATAACATCTTTCAGGTCTATGACAGCAATCTTTGTTTGCCTAACAAAGCTGTGATATTGATTCTGTATCAGACATTATTCTGTGTTATTGGTTACATGTATCCTCTCAAATGAGAGTATTTTTGTATGTTAGTGACGAGACCAATTCCAAGTAGGAATTTTTATATTATTTGTACCTTTTCATATGGCAGAAATGCAGAACTGCATTTTATTCATTGTGATACTAGTGTAACATATCTTGTTTTGTGCTTTCAGACTAATGCAATAGGTATTGTATTTTACAATGCCTTTTCAAGAAAACTATGATCATGACATGCGAACGTTTGTTTTTATTGTGATGCTGTATTTGCAGCTTTTCTGCTCCTTGTCACAGCAAAAATGTTTACATTAATCACCAGTTAATAATGCCTATCAATAAATTCATTTTTTGAAAACTAAAGCGATGGTAGGGATGTTTCATATTTATTTTTATTTATTTATTTATTGATAACTCAAGGGTCCCAAGGGGCATTACATGAGGGGTGGGCATCAAAAGTAAGAACAAAAGATAGAAAAAAAATAAAAAGAATACAATAATTAACAACAAACAATATTAATGACGTTGTGATGCCAATGTGGTAGCATAACACTGGTTCTGCGTCAAGCAATAACAAGACAAGATTTTTGCTACCTGTGGTTCATACTAATGACAGACATCATGTTGCGCTCGTGTATAAAGGGGCCTGTGAAGGAAAATATCAAGTTGAGCTAGATTGAAGGACTGAGGGAGGACACTCACTAAACATGAGGACAATGTTCAAGAAATACACCAACTTTATTTTATTTAAAAAAAAAGTATTCATATATATGTACATAACAACACTGCATCTTGTAGACAAAGATGGGCAGAAATCTTGATGAGCGCCACAAAGGTTGTGAGAAACATTTGCGAAGCTTACACTAGTGGTACAAGGCTAGCAAAGCAGCGAATGAAGTGGCGCCGCAGTCACTGTGAGGGTGGCATACAAAACTTCGCTTCCCAACCACCTGGATTGGCTCGCAATTTTTTTTAGTAATACAACTCAACGCAGCGTACATTCAGTTGCAAACCTTTACTGCTTAATACAATGTGTCTTTATATCAACTCTGTGCACATGTACGAGTACTATTGTTTAAAGGGAGTCACAGTTAAATATAGGTACTGCTAGCAAAACAAGTGGCTCTAAGCAATGTGCAGATACTTTTCCATGAGCAGTGTGCAATTCTATTCATCTGCTTTTATCAATGGCGACTGAAAGTTTGACAAGATGGCACAAACAGTCCACATTTGGTTTGCAAGTGGGGCCAAGAGGACAGGAATCGGCCTATCGAAGATATGAAAGGTTTTAATCCTTTGAATTTTCCTTTCCACATGGATTCGCAAGGCTGCTATATCCTGTGTTTCCTCAATTTCTTGAGGGGAGAACTGCTCTTTACGTAGGAATGGTGGTATGTTGAGGGTAACCCCTTTGGCACTTAGTAGGTCACCAATTTTGAAGCCCTTATCTGCCATGACTGAGTCTCCCGCATCAAATGGCCTGTTGAGAAACCCACTCTGGATGACACATTCTCGGTCGGATGTGCAGCCAGTGAACAATGGAGACACGAATGTTAGAGTGCCTTTAGGGGAAATGCCAATCAAGCCCTTATATGTGTGGCGAGACTTATAATGAGAATAAAGGTTTGATTGAGAGACAAATGATGATGGCACATCACACGCGATTTCTGTAGCATCAATGATTACACGTGTCGATGGATACTTTTCTAAAAAAGGAGCTGGCATATTTTCCTGAATGGTCTCCTTTGACAGCCACAGCTTAAGATCATTTAAGCGAAAGTAAAGAAAATTTAGCCATGAAATGAACAACCTGGAAACCGTGCTTTCTGAAATGCCAAACAAGTGTGCCAAATGCCTGTGGAAGAGTCCAACTTTCAACTTAACAAGGAGAAGGAACAGCTGATTTTCCACGTTAAGCTTGCGAGGCCTTCCCCTACCCTCGGTGTCTTTCACGAGCAAACCCTCATTGCCCTTCCACAGTTTCACATTTCTCCCATCTTCACCTGGATTGAGAAAAACCATGAGGGCACGAAATCTATTGTAACTCGTTAGACCCGTGTAGAACTGAATGTCTTCATTGTTATCCTTAAACTTCTCAATAGAGAATGTAGCTTCATCTGACACATTAAGCCTCATCTTTGTACTTTTCAGCTCTTCTTGCAACTGTGTGATAGTGGCATCTTTAGCCTTCAGCATCAGCTCAAGTTCCCGCACTCGCTTTTCTAGACGAGAAATCTCAGCAACTTGTTTATCAAGTTCTGGGAGTGCATCTTGTATTTGTGTGCATGCGGCCTCCTGCAATACAATGTCGACAGGCACTTGAACAGTTTGCGCAGAATCTTTCAAGTTTCCTGAGGTTAATTTCTTCCGTTTGGTCTTGTCTTTTGGTGTTCTTCGTTCCAGTTGCATGATGGGGCTTGGACATGAGTCATGCTTCCGGGGTGGTTTTCTTTGCTTCTGCACTTTTTTGAAGGCAAACCTAGACGGAACAGCCCACTCGTGCAGGTGCCTCTGGCCATTTGCTGCATTGGCTAGATAGTCCGTGTCAACAAAGTGGTTTGAGCAGACTTTTGTTATAGTGGTCACTTTAAAGAGAGGTCCTTCATCTCTTTTGATTGCAACCAGCCACTTCTTGCGCATTTCTGGGTTATTTGGAAACCTGTGGAACGACACCTGGGGAAGAACACAAAATGTTAGCAGTGCTGGAGTTATAGCCAGACTGTACTTTTATCATTTCATGAATGCTATACATGACAGCAATCAACCACAACTTGTGTAGCATAGCAGAGGCTCACAATTGATGAAAATTAACATGCTCTTGGTCATGTTTGCACATTTATGAGAGGAAGGAACGTGACCGACATAAAATGCGCGGAAAGGAAACTTGAGCTACTGCCTGTGCAGCCACCTCGCTTTAGCTCGGGAAGTACCGCAACGTATCGAAAAGTCTTGGTAACAGTTCCGGGAAGCAATTTTGCAGTGCCACGAGCAAGGGGAAAGCCCTCCTAAAGGAACACTTTGTGAAACAAGCGCTGCAGGCATCGTTCACGATGTCGCCGATTGGCGCGCTCTATTTCGGCGCTGCCGTAGCTCATGTTTGCGAATAACTCGGGTAAGCAGCCGTTCACATTAAATCCGGCGAAACAGCGCTTCCCCACTTAGCTGCCGCACTTGCGAGCGCAGTCGGGATTGATTCTTTAGACAGCATCCGACGAGAAGTTCGATCGCGATCGGAGGGACCCGCATAGAGTCCGTGTACAAACACTGAATCAGAATGTAACTCCACAGGGCCCGATCGCGATCGAAGGCGCCCGTGTGACGGCGTTAGTAACGCAGTGGCCGCGGGCTGGTGGTGCCGATTCAATGAATGCACAATTATCACGTACCTTGTGGCCGCAGCTGTCCAAGTAGCCATACTGCTTGCATAGCGGCACGCAGCAGTAAGCCGGCATCTTGATCTTCAACGTCAAATAAACAACACAAATCACAAGAGCGTGGTTGCGAGCACCGAGCACGCCAGCCGGGCACCACAGTGACCGCACCGCCGTTGCCGCCGTCAAGTTCAACACCTCACAATGGCGGCCGAAAACCAGGGTTGCCTGTCTGTATCCCAGGGTAGCCGGGCTTATGCAAATCCCCTATAGGCTGCTCTCGGGCGCCCATACGCCATGGGCCCGCCAAGCAAGCTCACATTGTAACGCGAATTCATTACTCGTCGCCCTGACATCAACGCGACAAGACTTTCCGCCACTCACGAGCCACTGAAATACATCTCGCTATCTTGCCGCTGCCTGTGACGAGTGTCAGCTGCTAGGGCTACCGCGTGCTTTGCGGCGAAGTGGCAACAAAATGAAATGCAGGGCGCGTTGGGAGGGCCATATTCAAAATTACTTTCTTCCTTAAAACAAAAAATGATCTGATTAGACTTTCTTCATTACTTAACGATGTAGTCTACTAGCAAACGCCGCAAGACGAGGATTTTTACTTGGAACGCATCAGTATGAAAAATACGGTCAAACATGCGACAAATCGCGTATTTTCTCTAATTTCACAATTTTTTTCGGGAAGATTTAAAGCCTATTTTACCCCTAAACATTTTTGTGCGAAAATGAGCTTTTCTGAAAATCATACTATTATTAAGATTGGTTAGGGAGAGTTCAAGATAGCTCGAGAAAAAATCACGAACTTTGAAGATTTTCGTAGTTTTTGAAGATACGTAGCTGATAGTGAAACACAAAAATTTCGGAATTATTGAATAGGACAACTAAACAGAGCCTCTACGATAGCGCAGGCGTGGTTTAAAGCAAACGCATAAAGGAAACGTAAGCCAGCAGCAAAGCAGCCGGTGGAAGATCACTCCGTCGTTGCTATGGCAACGGCTCGCGGCCGCGCTTTGTCGCGTTTCCGCGTCTGCTTGCCTACCGTTTCGCCGTGGCGGCCTGCGCCACTCAGCAGAAGGGGGGGGGGGGGCGGGGGCGGGTGCACTTGCTGAAGGCCTTGACTGTCTGAGCAAAATACCTATTGTCATCATTCTTGTCGGTAAAACACCCCCTCCGTCAAATGTTTGGAAGGGGAGGCGGGCCCCTGGGGCATAACCCCTAGCTACGGGCCTGGGCTCTGGACTCCTAGGTGGCCCCGGTCGGTCTATGAAACTTCTTCCGAAGTACCACGGCCCGTACCGTGTGCTCTAGCATGCCTCGTATTTGATATACGTTGTCAAGTCGCTTGAAACTTATTGTAATCAAATAACTAGGCATGAGATTGTGCATATGGACCTGATAAAGCTTCACTGTCACTGTGCAGCTGTCCGTAAATAGCCAGGGTGGCTCTTTTTCAGAGGGGTAGTAAGTGTAATGCAAAAGAGCGGCACTACTTCCAGAAGCAGAGAACGCTGCTTCCTTAGAAAAAAGGCGACGATTCGACAATACAAGCTTTGCGTTGGTTCTACTATTCCTGGTTACGTTTCTGCGTCTGTCTCTAATAGTAGAGTACTTCTTCAAAACGCTTCATTATATTGTAAATGGCTGCCCTCATGCTTGCCTTGGTTTCGTTGCATATTGCCTTCTTATGGCTGAGGTTAACTAAAATCTGGGTTTCTTTTCATCGTTATTAAGTAATGGGTTGCATGGTAATAAATAATAAAACATGAGAAGTTTACTTGCTCCATTTACAGAAGCGAAACCAAAACTGCAGCAAATATATTGGGTGAAATGGTCCAGCGAGAAAACAAGCAACTATACCTTCAGCAGCGTTGCACTAGTAATAATAATTTCTGGAGTTCTACGTGCCAAAACCATGATATGTTTATGAGGCGTGCCGTGGAGGAGGGCTGCGGAAATTTAAACCGCTTCAGGTTCGTAACGTGCATCTAAAACGAAGTACACGAGCCTCTAGTATTTTCGCCTCGTTCGAAAATGCTGGAGCCGCCGTCAAACCTGTGCCCTTTGGGTGAGCATCCGAGCGCCGTAACCACTGTACCACCGCGGCAAACATCAGCAATTCTGAGAGAGACAAAAAAAGAAGAAAACAACGCATTGAGATTCGAACCCGCGATCACGCGTGAACAGTCAGCACGGTCGATCAACAGATTCACCCACAGCGCGCGGCGGCTGGCTCGTGATACGATAAGGATTATAAAGATACTACGGACAAACGCTCCTTGCAACGCTCCTTGCACGTGTCCCCACCTTCCAGATAGCAGGAACGAAATGCAGAATTGAAAACAGCTGCTTTCTGTTTGGAAAAATGCGCTGTACAGCATAATTCGATCTTTCACAGCGTAAGGAACGAGGACGATATTGGAAAACACACACGGCGCTGAACTTATCACTGGCTACATTTTCAAGCTTACAGCAATATATATACGCTTTTCACCAGGGAAGAAAAAAGAATAGAGCAAGTGAAGCACGCAAAAAAATCCAGAAATACCGTAGAAGCCCAAGAAATTTTGAAACTTGATAAAAAGTGCATGAGTGCAGCTTTGCCTGCTCTTTCGAGCAACGAAAGTGAACTTCTCGTGATCGTAAAATATATGTGATATCGATGATGGATTGCTGTTTCCTGTGACTACAACTTTTTGTACACCAGGCCTGCAATTGTCGCCTGACTAAAATCACGTAACATCGCACAACATCTCCTTACGTGACTATAATTACGTAACAACACGTAACTAGTCACGTGACTGAAAATCACGTAAGATCACGTAATTAGTCACGCGACTAAAATCCCGCAACGTCACGTAAGTATTGATGTGACATGTTTCCGCCAATAACTTCGGAACAACCGGGTGGCGCGGGGAAACCTCAGCATCTGCACTGGACTCTAATAAAGTTGTACTTTCTCTCTCACGTGACTAAAATCCCATCACGTAAATACTAGTGACGCGACATTTCTCCTTCAGAACCACGTAACAAGTGCGTAGTGTGGGGAACCGACCGAAACCTGAGAAGAATAGAATATCCAAGCCTAACGATATGCTACACTCTTAAAAAAAAGGTTGTAGTACTTACCAACTTCGGTTTACTAACTAGTTGTCACATATGTTACTACCCTCTTAGTAAGCGCGGTTAGTAACGGGGAGGTTAGTAACCGTTACTACCCTCGCAGTTACAAACGCACTTAGCAGCGGTTACTACCCTTCTCGTTGCTAACTAGTAAAATAGGTAGTAACGGTTACTACCAAAAATATATCAGTAACCATGATCCTTTCGCATCAAGAGTCTCCTGTTTTTATAGCGGTCAAATTTGCGAGCATCAACATTGCGATATATCATTACGTAATTATTCACAGTATGTCATGAATCAGAACAGCACACATACACAACGACAAGGCTACGCGACACGTATAATTCATAAGTGTTTCCAGGAGTATATATAGCCCTACATCTGGGGTACGCAGCTGGTGCCAGTGGGCAGCTAGGCTTAAGGATAAATAGTTTGTTATGCGCCTATATTTACATAGCGTACAATTTTATTAGGTGCGCGAGGTAACGTAGCGTATGACTTTTAATCAAGCATATTAAGACAATCGATATGTTATGTCTATTTGCGTAATATCGTCGCAACATGGCCTAATATACAAGACCCAAGATGGGGTACCATACTTACTAATATCGCCTCAATTTATTCAGATACCCTAAGGGCCCAGAAGGCATTAAATAGGGGGGGGGGGATACAGTTAATGTGGCAAATAAATAAAATACACACTGAACAATGAAATCAGAGTACATGAATAAGTAAACATCGAATGGTGTAAAAGCAGCTACGTGTGACCGTATTATAATACGTAAAAAAACAATCATAAAGTAAAGTTTCATAACAATAAACATCATCAGTATCACATGAAACTAATAGAAACAACACTAAATAGACAAGCGGAACAGAATAAATAAAACGCAATGTAAAAAAAAGAAAAAGAAAAGAACATAGAAAATCAGCACTAGTGAATTGAGGATAGAATTTTTCTATTGGCTTCCATTTTGTCCTAGAAATGACTTTAGGCTAGTTACAAATGAGTCATGATTCACAATGCGCACACTGTCAGCAGGAAGAAGATTCCATTCACGAATGGCGAGGAAAAGTGGGGAGTGAAAAAAGAGATTAGTGCGGGCGAAAATAGGTTCAATTTTATGTTGGTGATCGAGTCGCGAAGATATATGACGAGCTGGCCTGATATTGAAGATATCGTGGGATGACTGATTGAAGTGAAGCTTATGAAAGAATGACAATAGTGTCAGCAACCTGCGATTTTCTAGAGGAGCTAAATTGAGTGAAGATTTTATTTCAGTTACGCTTGATGTTCGTTAGTAGTTTGTTGTGATGAAGCGAGCAGCCTTATTTTGTACCGACTCCAGTTTCTGTTTGAGGTAGGCCTGATGCGGATTCCAGATGAAGGAGGCATATTCGAGTTTTGAGCGTACTAAGGTTTCAAAAGCAAGAAGTTTAGTTTCGGAGTTCGCCGGATGCAAATTACGCCTTATGAAGCCAAGTGATCTGGATGCTTTACTGACAATTGCGTCTATATGGGTGTTCCATGACAGGTCTGATGACAAATGTACACCAAGGTATTTTATTGTGGATACAGAGTCTATGGGCATGTTGTTCAACGTGTAGTCGTAAAACACGAGGTTAGCCGTTGTGCCGAACGTGATAGCTTTTTGTTTTGTTAACGTTAATTTGCATTTGCCAATTGTTGCACCATTTACTAAGATTTTCAAGGTCAGACTGAAGGAAGCTGGTGTCCTGAGGGTTACTGATTTGCCTGTAAATCACACAGTCGTCCGCAAATAATCTAACTGTGGAATGTATAACAAAACTGAAAATTGGGCTAGATGGTGGGGATTCATTGTGGGCGAAGCGCAAAAAACATAGACGGAAAAGAGGAGAACGACACAAGACAGGCGCTAAATCTTGTGGAATCAATGTGGAATGTATACCATTACTAATATCGTTAATATAAACTAAGAACAAGATAGGCCCGAGCACGGAACCCTGTGGTACTCCAGATTTGACGTGAATTAACGGAGACAAATGGTCATTAAGGAATACGGATTGTTATCGGTTGGCTAGGAAGTTGGTAATCCACCTAACAACCTTTGTATTTAGTTAAGACCTGTAAGTTTATGAACAAGCCGCAAGTGAGGAACCTTATCAAAGGCCTTCGCGAAATCAACAAATATAGCATCAATTTGATGTAAGCAGTGAACAGAGTGATGCAAGTCATTAATTAATTCGAACAATTGCGTTTCGCAAGAACGACCATGCAAAAAACCGTGCTGATTGATGAAGAAGTTATGTTCTGTAAGAAACTTCATGAGAGCAGATGAAATTATATGTTCTAGGAGTTCGCAACAAGTACTAGTTAAAGATATTGGTCTGTAATTCGATGGGTTAGACGGGTCACCAGATTTAAATATAGGAATTACGCGAGCTTCCTTCCAATCATTTGGGACACATCCAGTGTCGATAGACTGCTGGAAAAGTGCGGCCAAAATGTCGCATATTGCAGGTTTTGACATTTTCAGAAGCTTAGGGCAGATGCCATCAGGACCAGGAGCGGCATTAGCCGGAAGACTATCGATGCAGGAATGTATCCCTTCCGGTGTGATAGTAATGTCGAGCATGTTTGAATGCAAAATGGAGGCCTCAAGGTCACTTGGAACAGGGGCATCATCCGTAAAAACAGACGAAAAAAACTCGTTGAATTCTGCAGCAACACGTGCTGGAGAAAGAATGTTACCATCCTTGGAGAACGACACCGTGGAATTTGTTGCGTAATTAGGCTTAATAACTTTCCAAAACTTTTTTGTATCGTTACGAAGCATGTTTGAAATGTCGTAGTTGAAAAATTTGTCTTTGGCTGTTGTTATTTCAATTCTGCATAAGTGCGCGTGCTCGCGATAAAGCCTCCAATCTTCCTCAGATGCAGATAGTTTAGCTTTGGAATATGAACGTTTCTTTTTGTTAATAGTACGTTTCACATGCGTCGTAAACCAAGCGCATTGCGTGCAGGTGGTTATTTTGATTCTAGGAATATGTTTTTCTTTAAGCGTGATCAATTTGTCACGAATGAGTGCCCAGTTTGTATTGACGTCGCGTTGGTGAAATGATTGCAAAAGGCCGATGGAAAAGGCGGAAAGGTCAGTGATAAGCCCGTCTACATTCGCCCGGTTGTAATCAAATATAACCTCCGCTCTGTTTTCACGCTTTTGCAGAGCGCATACGAACGCGCAATGCAAGATATTGTGGTCGCTGATGCCATGCAAAACATTTACCGAAACATTATTTGGTTCCGTAGTTAATATAAGGTCTAAAAGAGAATCATTACGAGTGGGAGCAGAGACGATTTGGTGCAAATCGAACGATGAGAGCACGTCAAGGAAATATTGACAGTCACGTTTTCTTGTGCCATCCAGGGGTCTGCATGATTGCCATTCAATATTAGGATAGTTGAAATCACCGGCAAGAAATATTGGCGATGTTGGGTACTTGTCTTGAACAAAACTTAAAGACTCATTTAAGTAATTAGGAAATTCGTGAGACGAATCAGGTGGGCGATAGCAGACCCCGATGACACAAGTAGTACGTAGTAACTTGTAGTACGTAGTAGTACGTAGTAACAAGTAGTACGTAGTAACTGCGCACTACGTACTACGTACGTAGTACGTGGTAACTTGAATGGATCCCCGTGCTAGTGAATAGGTTGTAAAAAGCTCGTAATAATAACTTCTAAGATTCGTTTATTAAGTTCGATTAACAGGTGCATGGCAAAAAGTTAGTAACGGTACGCAAGAGGTAGTAACCGTTGCAACTTTTAAGTGTCTGCTAACGTAAGTAGTAAAATGGTAGCAAAAAGTTAGTAATGGTCCAAGAAAGCTAGTAACAGCTGCTGTTACTAACTATTTGCTCGTGGTTACAAGCTTTTTCCTAACTTTTCTTTAAGAGTGTAGTACTACTAGCAAAAACTTTGCACCTCTAGCAAAAGCTTGGTATTACTAGCAAAACGTTAGAAGAAGCTAGATCGAACACTAGCTCCGTTGTCGGTTCCAGCCTTACGCAACTAGCACAAGCTGCGCACATTTTTATTTATAGATGTTTAAAATGGCATCTTACTGCAGTACGTTGAGGTCGGCTGCGAGTGCGTGAGAAAAGCTACCGAATCACAGGATTTTCGTTTTGTAATTGGCAGCACCAGTCCCTGGACTTCCGTAAAGATTTGATCCACACGGACCTAGCCGATGCAGCGCACAGTGCTTTGTGATGTAAAAGGAGAAGGCATGCTGGTCTTTTCTGTTGGCGTAGCACGATAGATATGACAAGAGCTGAATAAAAATCCCAGTTTCGCCGCAAGGTCAATGAAATGAGTGCGATAGCAACAAATGAAGTAAGGCTGGCAGCTAACTCTTCTAGATCCAGTCTCGCGTAACTCTACAAAATGGTGCTTTAGGAGAACACAGCCACTTCAGGTAGGAAAGGGGATTTTGCACAGTCTATTTGCGTTGAGAGCGCAGCATGTAGAAGGGTATACGAGCCGTCCGCTGATGACTATCGAGATAGCGATTTTGATTTCTTTAAAAAAATCAAATAATGTTTCCTATTCTTTGCTTGGCTTAATTTTCTATTCATTTCATCAGTTGTGTCCAACAAGGAAAGGAATTCCTCGAACAATTCCCCTTCTTTCGTTAAGATTACGACATACACTTGCGCTAGCCCTAAAGTAAAAAGCAACTGCAAAAAAATTACGCCATATCCCCGAAGTGAATGATGAGGAGTGGGCGAAGCTCCGGAGGTAATCTGGAAAACCGTCAATGCCAGTAAATTTTGCCCACTCGATCATCATACAAAGACCTGACACACGAACGCGGGGGTCCTGATATATGACGTTAAGCTCAGGGGAACGTTTGTTGTCGGCGTTGCCGTTTTGCATTTCGAGGGCGAGAGCGCGTTCACGATCGTTTTCATCCATGGCAGAAAGAGAATGTGTGGTCTGGAACGCGCTTATACTTCATGGTCATCAGCGTCATTGTCATCGTTATCACGTGTAGTGGGTACATTCCACTATACTGGAACGCGCTTATTCTTCATGGTCATCAGTCGTCATCGTCATCTTTATCACATGGAGTGGATACACCCCACTATGCGTGGCTACTTACTACTACATACTGCAAAGGAGGGACAGGCCCACCAGTCGTCATCGTCATCTTTATCACATGGAGTGGATACACCCCACTATGCGTGGCTACTTACTACTACATACTGCAAAGGAGGGACAGGCCCACACCCTGAGGAGCTTCGCCCCTAAAACGTCTAACTTTGTCATTGCATTACTATGCCTCGCCTTTCTAAGCTTACTTCGTTTCGTTTACGTTGCTGAATTGTAGGTACCTGAGAAGATCGTAACGAAATGATGAGAACGGAGAACTAAGTTTCCACCACAACACGCGTACGCAAGTTCGAAAGAGCTTTGTTCACCATAACTTGATCGGCCGTTCTGTTCCTTCGGACGTTTATAAAAGACTAAAACAAGAATTACAAATGTAGATCTGAACGATATGGTACGCATGGAGTGTTTAAACATACACTAAAAAAGTCATAAAAGGAAGAGAAAAAGAAACGGCAGCTCAAGATTTCAGTCAAAAAACGAAACCGAAACGAAAGCTCTTTGTTTTGTTCCGGCGGCGACATCTTGACGGAAGGTGTGGAACCAAGTCACGGGCGGAAAAAAAAATACAGCTGATCCGATGCCAGGAATCGAACCAATGACGACGCTGTGATGCCGCGCTCCGAACGTGAGCGATTAGCTGACTCAGCCACAAAGGACGGCTGGACGCCGGGGGTAGCAAGGGTTTATCAATTTAGCCACAAGCATTTGAAGGACCGCGTTCCAAAACACGCGTTAGGGAACAATGTTCTGCCAATTGCGGAAGGTTGAGAATGGCTTCAAACGAAAGCTGAGTGCCAGGAGTCCATGTGATTTCCTGACCATTAACGTAACTTGCTTAGTTTTACCACAGTGACTGTTTTTGTCTCGAAAAAGAGGCCACATTTTTCGCTGTTTCCACAGACTCCCATTATACAATCTGTAACTGCTCTGGGAACAAAATTGAAGCTTACTGCAACATGATCGCTGCAGTCTTCTCGTGCGCTAAGGTTCCCAGAAGCGCTCTGTGGTCTGCGTTTTTCAACATTCACCCTCTACGCTTAATATTTCGGGAAAAACTCGCTTGTTCCATTGAAAACGCGCTAGTTTCGCGCCGCGGCCGCCAGGGGCGCTGGCTGTTATGTGTCCACAAAAGCTGCATATGGCTACCCATGGAGGAAGGAATACTAAGAAGAGGCCCTATCGTATTTCAATGCATTGCAAAAAGTATGGCGGAAGTGACGTCAGATTTATGGGGCAAACAAACCGGCATGGGGCAAACAAAACAGCAGACGCCCCGCGGCGTGCTCTCCGCGGTGGTTAGCTTCTGCGCAGATTTGTAGTCCCGGCGTAAACTTAGCGCGTATTGTGCGGTTCGCACGAAGTAAAATGATGCAAGCAGACGTTTACCAGGCTGTTCGTGCGTGGCAGGCCCGAGCGCTGCGTGCTGAAATTCTTCGTGGAGCGTTTTCGTGCAACAGTACAGAATACCGGCACGTGCCGTAATCAAAAACGTCCAGCCCCTGCATCATCGTATTCGAACTCGCCTAGCAGTGACTTACGCGTTCTGCTGGGCGTTAGGCCATTCCTTTTTCGTAGCCCGTTTTCCCGATCTGTTGCTGGATTAGCCGTTCTTTGTTCGTGTATATGGACCCACGAAACACAAAACCTCTAAGAAACTTCTTGAAACGACTAAAAAGGTATGCAGACATCTAGGTATATTATGCAACGTTGAATAAACGTTTTTTTACAAGAAGTCTTTTTAAAACGTTTAGTGAACCTTTTTTTCTAGAGCTTTTGCCATTAAAATGCGCACATATGAACTTCGGTCGCTCGTATACGTTCGTAATCGCAAATATTCGTCGCCTGAACCGCATGCGCAATAAAAAGAAAGGGTAGCGCGTTTATATTTCTCCCCATTTTAACATGTGAAGATCGGTAAACCAAATTTTCCCATCTTTTAGCCCACCATGCACGTGAAGGATACAAAATCATTCGCCGAACATCGATTACCATCGCTTAATTGATGACATAAAAGGTGATACAATGTATGGGCAGTATGGGGACCGAGAGTGTCCCCGGACGCTTCGAGCGTCATCTCCAGTTAGTTCGTTTGCGCGCAGACCATGGTTGCTGAGGCGCACTCCTAGCTAGGGCGGAAGAAAAGCGTCTTTTCCTCTCCACAACACGCCTGATCCTCCCACCGTCGGGAGGCAAGACATGGCCTCCGAGATGGCGGGCGCGTCCGCCATCTCGGAGGCCATGGTCGAGACATGTCGCCACCCATGGTCGCCATTGGTCGCCACACACTTCGTCACTCTACGTCATCGTGTCGTGCGCTCTCATTGGCCGCCCGTGACGCCGCTCTGGCGCTCTCGCTCCCTCTCCACCGAAGCCGCCAACGATAACTGCGCACTATAGTTTCAAGCGTTTCAAGTCGAATATCCTTTCTCCGTCTTTTGGGAATGTGCTTCTTGATCGTCCTGCTATTTTTTCGTGTCAAAACTCCAGGACATCATTGTCTTCCAGATATCCAACAGACGTAAGTGTCATTTTTAGCTTTCCGCGCGAAAGGGTCTGCCATGGAAAGAAAAAAGAAAGCTATCGGCTCCCTATCGCGTCGGCAAAAACATCGTCGACTTATGCTGCAGTTGAGCCGCTTTTTCGCCAGACCGGCTCGATGCAAAATAATGAAAGTAACGTTTCAGCACAAAACTCAACTACTGAAAACGTAGACAATGCCTGCCTGGCTAGAATCTGTGTTGAGGGTGATGAATGTGAAAGTGCGTCACCTGAACCCGCCGACAGGTCACCTGAACGAATTATACATGAGAGCGCCAGCTCATGCCCGTGTTCAAGTAACTTTGCTGTGAGGCCTTAGAAGGGTGTGCAGAAGGCGTCAAAACATAGGCTTCGAAAATGTTCCGATTTGTCATAATTTTTGAAAGGCATGGGGCAAGCTGTTGCACGCACATGCTTGGCTGACTTCATTGTGCCATTTGCGTGCAGGATGAAAATAAAGTTCTGAGTATTGCCGAAACCACGACACGATTGTGATGGCCACCGTTGTGGAGGAACTCGGTGATTTTGCTTACCCGGGATTCTGAAAAATACCTAAATTTAAGCGCATTGTGTGGGCAATATCAACTGTTCAGCTGCACTTTCCTTTGGCTGTTACAAGTTTTCTACTGTTAACTAGGTTTTGCTGTTGTGCTTGTGTGTATTTGTGGTTGAAATTTCTAAACTATATCTTGTTTTCTGTACTCCTAAGTGACCGCAACACACTTGGTAAAGATTTTTAGCACATAAGCAACACAAAGCCGAAAAAGAGGGACAATCTGTGCACTAACTATAAAAAAATGGTTTATTGCACACGAGGCACTTGTAGACAATGGGGTGGTGCCCTCAAGCTTAACCAAGGTGCCATGCAGAAAGATGTGTCTTCTTCCGCTTTATTTTAGCAAAATATACGGCTACTGATCACCTCGCGAACTACTCCATGTTCAAGAAAGTCAGTGCTTCATTCGAGAAGGACAGTCGAGGAGTGCTAACAAAATTGATACCCCCTATTGCAATTTTTGCAGCTTCTATTATCAACTTCGTTAGTTCAACTCTATTAGCTGATAAAACATTTGTGTTCTGAAAGAAAGGTTCCCACTCACATGCTCTACTCTGTAACGCCAGACATCCATCGTGTTTACAAGATTACAATGCTGTCTTATAAATGCCATTGTATGTACCGCAACTAGGCAGGACAACAGAAAGGAACAGACGAACACTGTTGTCCTGTCTAGTTGCGCTACTTACGATGGTATTTACTATGTCGAGACACTAACTCACCCAACATTCACTCGCCTCTTTTAAAAATGCTCTCTTAACCTATCATTCCTGCAGTGGCCCATTTCCCGGCATACTGCTTACCGCATGAAAGAGGTATCTGATAAATGACAGCTTCTCAGCATTCCAGAAACTGTGTGCTATGTTGTTTCTTGCAGGCAGTCGTAGTCTTTGGTGCTTGAGTGCTGATTCTGCAAATCGATTTCAGCTTGCATCGAGCTGAAAAAAACTACTTGAACATTAGCACGTGATGCCAACCTTTTTATTCTGTACTCGAATAGCGCAACAACTCAACGGAACACATAGCACATTGGAAAGATTCACACACAACACGTCACTCAAACAAAAATGTTAGTCGCAGAGGCCCCGATTAGGAAGTACCGCTCCATTGCTCTGGTCTGCCATTCAAACAGTGATGTTGCTCACAAAGGAATAGCTGTTGTGCCACACTTGCACGAAATTTTGCACTACATAATGAGGTTGATGTCACTTGCTAATGTACAAATAGTTTTTCCGCTCCATGAAAGCTGAAATCGATTTGCAGAATTAGCAGCTAAGCATCGAACAAGACAACTGCTTGCCAGAAACGACATAGAATGCGGTTTGTGGAATGTGGAGAAACTGTCGCTTATCAGATACCTCTTTCCTGTAGCAAGCAGTATGTCGTGTAAACAAGCAGCTCCATGAATGATAGGTTAAGAGAGCATTGTAACCTTGTAAATAAAGCCAATGATGGGTGGCTTGCATTGTCCTGTAGAACGTGTGGGTGTGAACCTTTCTAGCAGAACTCAAAGGTTTTATCAACCAAGAGAGCTTAACTAACGAGATTGATAATACTATAAGCTGCCAAAAGCGCAAATATCCGTACCACTTGTGTTAGTACTCTGTCCCTGTCCTTGTCAGATAAAGAATAGACTTTCTGGAATGTGCAGTAGTCTGTGAGTTTATGAGTGTTATGTATATCTAAAAGTGAAATGGAAAAAGACAAATCTCGGTGCATTGCTTCTTGGTGCAGTGTGAGTGCACCGGCATTGTGCAACTGTTTGCCTCGTGTGCAATAAACCATTCTACTGAAAGTTAGTGCACATGTTGTGTCTCCATTTTTGTTCTTGTGTTGGTTATGCGAAAAAATTCTTTGCATGGTGCTACCAACTAGGGCGAATTTTTCCCTAAACCAGTGTCGCCCTGTGCTACGGTGTTTGTTGTCGTTTAACAAAACTAGCCTCTTGTTTCGTTTTATTTGTTTCTTTGTTATACTGGTGTAGGTGCATGCTTGACTGAAACATTTTCTTGGCTCATCGTGCCTTTTGTGTGCAGGCTGAAATTAGAATTCCAGGTATTCCCAAAACCACGATATTTTTGACACACACCATTGTAGAGGAACTCTAAATTTTGCCTACCCAAGATTCTTTAACATATCTAAATTTACTTCATTGAGACAAAAAGTAAGCCATTGAACTGCTCCTATTGACGTTTGCAAATGTTCGATGATTTAGCAAAGTATTGCTGCTGTGCTCGTGTGTTTCCCAAGACAGCCTTCCGATTTTTGTTGTGCTGATACATGTCTGATTGATTGAGACACGTTGTACTTTACTGTGCCTTTTGCGTGCAGGTTCTTGAACAAAGTCATCAATTCCACTGCTCCAGCCTATGTCAAGTGGCCAACATATTGTTTGGAATTGCTACAATAAAGGTTATTCATGATAACAACGTTTGTTGGAATTTCGCATTTACTTTTGGAAGCGTGGTATAACGCATTCCATAAAACACAAGTAATGAAAATGGCCCGACATCAAAATGCTTAGATGTGTTGTGAACAATGAATTAAGGCAATGTCATGTCTGAATAAATAGGGCTAACTAATTCTTTGGCCAGAAGAACACCAATTTTGCTGAGATAAAAAATTCTTGAACACAGGGTGTCGCCGGAGCCGTTTCGACAAGCGGACTTTTCTTCAAGGCTGGAAGTTGAAGACAAGTTAGTTTGTCAAAATGTTGGCTCCAGCAACACGCTAGTCAATTCGTTGTATCATGCCAGTGTTTGCATTCACGTTTTAGCTGTTCACTGTCAAGCGTAACTGGTAAAGGGATGCCTGCGTAATATGGCGTCACATTAATTTCTCGAGCTACTCTGGCGAGCAAAATTGATAAGTCAAAAGAGGCAGAAGTTCAGGGGAAGATGGAAGCTTGAAGAGATGGCAAATTCTTGGACACGGGGTGTCGCTGGAGTCAGCGCTTCGACAAGCAAACTTGTCTTCTTCAAAGCTGTGAATTGACAAGTCCGCTTGTCGAAATCGCTCCAGCGACACCCCGTGTCGAAGAATTTGTCATCTCGTCGTCAAGCTTCCATGTTCCCCTGAACATCTGCCTTTTTTGAACTATCAATCCTGCTCGCAAGAGTAGCTCCAGAAATTAATGTGACGCCATATTACGCAGGCATCCCTTTACCTAATACGCTTGACAGTGAACAGCTAAAACGTGATTGCAAAAGGCTGCATGATGCAACGAATTGACTAGGGCAAGCTCCTCAACAAGCTGGTTTGCATGAAAAATAAATGTCTAAAAAAGCTCTTAAAAAGATCTAGCAAGAAGTTTTTTACAATTCTTGCAAGCAGTTTTCTAGACTTCTAATAACGTGGCGTTAGCATAGCTACATGAAGTTTTCAAGCTGCTTACATCTAAATAACAACTCAACTAAACTTCTAATATACTTTTGGAGTTTCCTTTTGGATGCCTGCCATAAACTGGCGGCAGATTACCATCGCTCCTGTTGAGAGTGCGCGGTGTGGTCTGTATCACGAGCGACTCAAGATGAAGACGCCGTGACAGTCCTTTTTCTCTAGCGAGAACACGTGCCCTCCCCCAGTCGATTGTGGGTCCACCTGACGCATGCTCAGCCAAAGCACTGGATTTCACATTTCCCTTCTTCACGTCATAATTGTGCTGCTTGAGACGCCGTTCAAAGTCACCAGTCTCACGAATATATACGTCGTCACAATACACGCATTGGACAGCCTACACTACGCTGTCCCATGCGTGGTGGGACACCGGGGCATCCACATTTGGAACTCCTACGACTTAATGGACAAAGACCGTGACGTCGTCCTCGATCAAGACGATATTTTACTGTCCTTTGACGTGCAATCGCTTTTTACCAGTGTGCCAACAGAACTGGCTGTGGATGTGTGCAAGACCGCTCTGGAATCGGATGCAAGTCTAGCAGAAAGATCGCCTGTCGATGTACCGGACCTAGTTCGGCTTTTACGGTTCTGTTTGTCGAACACGTATTTTACTTTCGAAACAATTTGTACAAACAAGTTCACGGAACGGCTATGGGTGCTTCTATATCGGTAACCGCTGCTCATTCCACAATGGAAGCGATTGAAAGCCGAGCCCTCTCCTCGTTCAGCCCGGCTCCGAAGGTGTTCTTCCTCTATGTGGACGACATTTTTTGCATCATACGCCGCGAAGCGGTTCAGGCGTTCATTTCACACCTGAACAGCATGGAAGAAGCAATTCAATTCACGGTGAAGGAAGAAGTCGAAGGCAAGCTCCCATTCCTTGATATGCTCATTGAAAGGAAAGGGCCCACTTTGACGTTTGGCGTGTTCAGGAAGACGACCCACACAGGGCGTTACTTGCATTTTGATAGCACGCAACCTGCTTCTCACAAAAGGGCCAGTGGTTTCTACGCTTGTACGTCGCGCGCAGAAAATCTGCACAAGACGAGAAGACTACGCAGCTGACGTACGCTTGGTGCGGCGGGAATTGTCAGCCTGTGGCTATCCAAATTCCTTCTTGAATGCTGTCGAACGACAAATGGCACGTCCGCAATTGCCCTGTGCTGCCTCTGGTAAAAAGCGCGCGGGGATACCGTATATCCCTTCTATAAGCGAAGCCCTAAGCCGTGTTCTGCGTTCATACAACGTCCAGGTGGCACATGTTCCAGACCAGAAACTGCGACAACCACTCGTGAATGTGAAGGACAGACAACCCAAAGTGAAGTTCCCCGGTGTGGTGTACGCTGTCCCATGCGCGGATTGTGACGACGTATATATTGGTGAGACTGGTGACTTTGAACGGCGTCTCAAGCAGCACAATTATGACGTGAAGAAGGGAAATGTGAAATCCAGTGCTTTGGCTGAGCATGCGTCAGGTGGACACACAATCGACTGGGGGAGGGCACGTGTTCTCGCTAGAGAAAAAGGACTGTTACGGCGTCTTCATCTTGAGTCGCTCGTGATACAGACCACACCGCGCACTCTCAACAGGAGCGATGGTAATCTGCCGCCAGTTTATGCGCGCTGCCTGCGTGACGTATTCAAGCGTACTGTCGGCCGCAAAAGTTTGCGGGATCTGCAGCGCGTGGCGGAGCGACGCAAAACTGCATTGCTGCGTCACCTACCGTGATGCGGCGGGTGTTGAGGCTATCGGCCTCGGCGATTAGCGACGGTGCGATTAGACAACGTGCCGTTGCCGGATCTAATCGCTGAGGCGGCGGCCGATAGCCTCAACACCAGCCGCATCACGATAGGTGACGCAGCACTGCAGTTTTCTGTCGCTCGGCCACGCGCTGCAGATCCCGCAAACTTTTGCGGCCGACAGTACATAAGGCGAACTGCTTGACGCATGTTTTTCATTTCACTTGTAAACAAGGCTCCCGTGTGGGAACCGAAACGTCTTTTTCTGTGTATTTTAATTTTCACTTTGGTCGGCGCAGTGCCTCGAGGTTTTTTACCTTCACCATGCTGCAAGGTGTGGATTACCGTGGTCTAAATGACAATGTTATATTTCAGCTAAAATACCAGCGTCCAGCCTTTGCAGCTTCATTGATAAGCAGTATGACACTTCGCTGCTGCTGTTAGAAGGTGAATCAGTGTCTCATGAGGTCAATTAAAATGGACACCGAGGGGAGGGGGTGGGGTACACAGACTAGGGTGGAAGTTTCATCGGCGAGACATGTAATATTCAGCAAAAATTCAAACAACACATGTATGATGTAAGAAAGAAGGTTTCATCGAACAGCAGTGGTCGAGCACCCAGAAGCAACTGGCCACGTAATAGACTGGAATAGGGCAAGAATAACGGAGAAAGAAAATAACTGGACTTCTCGGCTTAATCTTGAATCTCTGACAATCAAGACAACGGCGAACACGCTTAAATGGAGTGACGGCAACTTTCCACACGTGTACGCATGTTGCTACGCCATATTTTAAAACATACATAACCGGACTATTTGCGCATTCATTTACTGTTCTGAAAAAGGATCCCGTGCGGGAGCAGAAACGTCTTGCTTTTACGTGAACATTCGTGATCAGTGTCCATTTTAATATAATAATAATAATGTCTTGGATTTAACGTCGCAAAACCACGATATTGTCACGTGGTCGTGACGTCGACGAAGACAGCAGTCGTCGGGTTCAAGATGAAACTGTTTATTTGGCTGAACTAGTGGCCGGGATATGAAGGTCAAACTACAGCAATACACTTCAAGATTGGCTAGCGCGAAATTGACAAGGACTACAATGGAACGCAGAAATACAGGACAGGCGCGTATACTATTAAGATACAACAATACACGCTATACACTGATAGCGGTGAACTGAGCGTCGGCCGTCGAAAAAACTGACAAGCGGTGAAGCGCGTCGGCATTTACACATGTGCCGTGGGATATTCGAGCGTTATCGCTGGTTGTCGCGCATGCTCTAGAATAAGCTGAGTGTTCGCGTCTTGCGCGCAATCTTAACAAAACGATCTACAATAATCGCGAAGATTCTCGAACAATGAGGTGCGGTTTGCGCTGAGCGTTGCTGACAGTCTTTGTGGGCGAAAACCGAATACAGCAAAAGTGATAATAAGAAACGCACGTGGCAATATGATTATGAGAGACGCCGTCGTGGATGGCTCCGGAAATTTCGACCACCTGGGGTTCTTTAACGTGCACCTAAATCTAAGTACACAGGCCTCAAACATTTTCACCTCCATCGAAAATGCAGCCGCCGCGGCCTGGATTCGATCTCGCGACATTCGGGTCAGCAGTCGAGCGCCATAACCACTAGACCACCCTGGTAGGGCGGTGTCTATTTTAGGTTTTTAACCCTATGGGCTAGAAATAACAGTAAATAGTTTTTTTTTGCTATCTGATGGCGTTCATTTATCATGACGCAGTTCCGTGACGGAAATACGTCATGAAAGTCTTGGTGCACTCCGGCATAAAACACTTTCGTGTTAAATACAGGTGACAGCGGCATCGTGCTCTTGCAAAGCAGGGTATAAGTGAATGCTCACGCCTGGTTCCTTCGCATACGTATAGCGCGCTATGGCACGGAGCAGAAAAGTACCAGGCCGACGGTAACATTTGCTGCACTTTTCCGGATTGTGTAGCCTCTACGCTTCCGGAGACATAAAGGGAGAGCAAAGCAATGCTGTTCAAAAGAGAAAACGCCACGAAATCGCGGTTAAAATCAACGCATTCAACCGTCCGCTTCCCTTCGCCAGAGCGAGGTGAGATCACGTCATCCAACCTTGCACGTCACAGCGATTGCAGCGCCCGCGTCTCCAGTGGTGGGCCTCGCGCCCAATACGATGTGCGGAGCAATGTTATCGATTTGCACTTTATACGGAACATGACGGTGGCAATATGTCCGGAGTGTCCATATATTTATCGCAATCAATATACAATAACTGTGGAAGCGGGCTCTCCTTTTTTTCTGCAGAGCTGCATCGTCTTCGCTGCAAAATGTTCGTCCGTTGGAAGAATCTAATAATCCGGCGCCTTTTCCAATGGTTTCGTTCTCGCCTTCACAGCCCTTCTTACACGCGATATCTGCTCGCCACATTGATATTTCTTCATAAAGCACACGTACAATGTCAGCCCTTAGCGTTGAGCCTATCAAGATTTCGCACTGTTGGCTACACCCCGTTTTCTCCGCTTGCGCAATCGGAAATGGAGAGAAATCAGTTGACCGCGCTCGATAGTCATGCGAGACAAGAAAGAAGGGGTGAGTGACTGCATGGAAAGGAGGGTAGAAGCCAATTCACAACTCATATTTCTAGCATATGAACCAACCGAGAATATGTGCCCTAATGATGTCGTGTGAATCACCGTTCTGGCGTCACGAAGCCTGCCAAAAGGACGAGAAACGCCAAGAAAGAATAACGCGCTCGATTTTGTATTTTCAGAGGCTTTGGGGCCCTTTAAAAAAACACGGCGTGCAAACATGGACACAAGAGAATAGTAAAGAAACCACAAACGCCGCTAACAACTGAAAAATCGTACAGCGGCGGAAAAGAAAGTAGACCCAAATAGTTATCTGCGCATTCCCACGCAAGAGGCGATACCTATCAATCAGGTGCGCCCGGTGGTCTACGTGAGAGATAACTGTTCCCTCTTCTCTCTTGTGTCCGTGTTATCTGCGCATTCCCACGCAAGAGGCGATACCTATCAATCAGGTGCGCCCGGTGGTCTACGTGAGAGATAACTGTTCCCTCTTGTCTCTTGTGTCCGTGTTTGCAAGGCGTGTCTATTTACAATGAATACCCAGCAACTAGCTCAGCTGTCTGTTATTCCAAGTTTTTCATTGCCTTCCATATTTATTTATCGATTTATACGAGTAAAAATAAAAGAAGTGTACTAACGCATCAATATGTATTACTTATCTATTTTATTTATCTATGTGCAGTGTACTAGGTCCAAGACTCCACGAATAATAATATCTGGGTTTTAACGTCCCAAAACCACGTTATGATTATGAGAGACGCCGTAGTGGAGGGCTCCGGAAATTTCGACCACCTGGGGTTCTTTAACGTGCACCTAAATCTAAGTACACGATACGGACATACGAGCGCTATGGGACGGGGACATAGACAAGAGGCACACAGGACAGGCGCTCAACTTTCAACTGAGGTTTATTGAGCAGACATGTAAAATTTATACAAGCAACCAGCAAGGGCGATAAAAATTGTGAATCATCCACCCGATAACAAAAGTGCCAAGACCTCACCAAAAAACCGCGTCATGGCCACGCACCACGCCAAATCAAGTTCCTACCGCTCAAAGGCGTTAGAAAACGTCCGATATTGAAGACCGCGACACACTTGCCTTTAAAAAATATATACGTGGAAAGACGCATGCGCACTCAAGAAACCTTAACATCAAAATCAACAAGCCTTAACATCGAAACCCAAAAGGAAGCAAGCGCGATCAAAACCGAACAGGCCGTCAACGAACCAGCCTAGCAATGTGGAAACAAACTACCCCACCATCGGACAAAAAAAGAAATGTGAGATACAGACTCTGCACATATGCTCAACGGAACTCCTAAAAAACCCAACCACGAGCCGCGTAAGTAAAATAAATAATTTTTCCCTAACACCATAAAAACCAAAAACAAAACTTGAACACATAAGATCCGCGTCAAAAACCATAAGAAACCAATAGGTCATTAACAATGCTTAAACAACAAGGAGCTGGGTCAGAAAACAGTGGCTAACGAATTATTAAAAAAAAATTACCCACTCAACCCTATAAACAAAGACAACAGCACAAAACATCTACGCCAAAGAATGGAAGCTTACAAATAACCTTCTAGGAAGGCGACTTCCTTGTCAGAGTGTGATAGAAGGTACACTGATACACTTATCACCAGACTTGTGAATATGGTATGCTTCCACGATTTCCCTTTCTGTTCTGTCATGAGAACGCTTAAGGAAATCAGTGCGCGCAAACTCCGGACGGTTTATTTTACTTACGCGGCTCGTGGTTAGGTTTTTTAGGAGTTCCGTTGAGCATATGTGCAGAGTCTGTATCTCACATTTCTTTTTTTGTCCGATGGTGGGGTAGTTTGTTTCCACATTGCTAGGCTGGTTCGTTGACGGCCTGTTCGGTTTTGAGGGCGCTTGCTTCCTTTTGGGTTTCGATGTTAAGGCTTGTTGATTTTGATGTTAAGGTTTCTTGAGTGCGCATGCGCCTTTCCAGGTACATATTTTTTAAATGCAAGTGTGTCGCGGTCTTCAATATCGGACGTTTTCTAACGCCTTTGAGCGGTAGGAACTTGATTCGGCGTGGTGCGTGGCCATGACGCGGTTTTTTGGTGAGGTCTTGGCACTTTTGTTATCGGGTGGATGACTCACAATTGTTATCGCCCTTGCTGGTTGCTTGTATAAATTTTACATGTCTGCTCAATAAACCTCAGTTGAAAGTTGAGCGCCTGTCCTGTGTTCCTCTTGTTTATGTCCCCGTCCCATAGCGCTCGTAGTCCGTATCATGTATGAACCAACTTGCCCAAACACAAGTCTTGCTAAGTACACGGGCCTCAAACATTTTCGCCTCCATCGAAAAGGCAGCCGCCGCGGCCGGGATTCGATCCCGCGACCTTCGGGTCAGCAGTCGAGTGCCATAACCACTAGACCACCCTGGCGGGGCTACTCCACGAATATGCTATCCAGCAAGTTGAGGTCGAGCAACACCCGTGAGACTTCTGGAGGAGATCTTCCGGGTAGCTGTTCTCGATGTGTATATCTAAAGAGGTCACTCCATATCCGCAGAGCGCATTCAGTTACTCGAAAAAGCGGTGCGCCGTGATATCACCTCGCTCTTGACCACGTCGACGCACCGAACACTCAGTACAGCTTCTTGTTGGGCTAGTTGGCACATGCCTACTAAAATACAAAAAAGACACGTACCATCGAGTAAGAACTTTGAGACAAGAAGTTTTTTTTCTGTGTTAAAATTGTTCCTCGATGGCACGCGTCTTTTTGTATTTCAGTAAGCACCAAACACGCCAGCTCATTTCCAGTGTAAGAAAAAAAGTGGACGAAATGTACAGAAACAAGAACTTGCCAAATAAGTCTGAGCTTGCATATGAATGTGTCCCCGATGTTCGAGAACGATGCAGAAAATGCGTACCGACCTTCACAGGTGCGTTAGACGGGCGGACGCATTAAATCTAATTCGATTACTTACGCGACCAGAGTTTATGCACGGCCTCCGAGATGTGCACACAAAAGCGGATCTCTGGGGGCTGCGTTCGTTGCGTTGAAGCGCATTCCGTCCCCCTCATTCGTGTCGAGAGTTGTGAAACCTTCGTGACGTTAAAATGACGTTGCAGAAGAAGAATCGGAAACAGAGGGCACGCTGCTTGCCGAGTACTTAACTTCACTCTGTATTACGGCTAGGTGGCGTGAGCCGCTGCCCGATCTAAAGAGTACAGCCTTATCCATCCATACATCCATTCATCCCGCCAATCAGTGGCAGCTGAAATGAACAGTTCATTACGTGGAAACATCTAGCACCCCGTGTGAACAGACGTATTGTATGTCCAGATTCCCCGTTCATGTTAAAAGAAAAGACAAACGGCGGCGCGCCGCAATTATTGGGCGGGGGCGTGATCCCTCTCGGGACTTGGGCGGCGGCGCGAGCGGCGTGAACAAAAACAGGTGGCGGCGTGGCGCGGTGGCGCACAGGTCTATGGTCAGTGCAGGAATAATGACGACGTTTATTCAGCCACAGCTTATAAAGGCACGAGCAAGCGCAATGAACATACTGCTCATCACTGATGTGTATCCGCGCCGATTCAGTCAGTACACGTGTCCCATACATCCTTTCTCGTGGAACAACCAAAGTAAACACTTAGATAATTACAAATATTCCCCACCGCTTACGGCATTTGACTAAAGTTTTTGTCATAGCATAATTGTTGTGGGGGCCGGGTGGTCGACTTTCTCGTAGCTGGTGGCAGGGAGATGCGTTGATCCCTTGGGTGCTTTTGGAGATGTCGCTTCAGCTGCTTCCGCAGTTGCTTCTGAGGGTGCGGCAGGATCCGGTGAACGGGAGTTGGCACCTGTGGGACTCTCGTTCGAGTCATTACTGTCACTATTACACCGCTCCTACTTCCTAAGTAGATGTCGGCGGTTTCGCCGCAGCACGTGATGATCTTGAGCTTTTACCAGGTAGGACCGTGGAGCACTTTCAGCGACCACCTTCGCTTTTTGTGACCAGCCCGCAGCATCCTGAGACGGACCGTTGTGCCCCCGTGTAGTATTGCCTTCCAGCTTTGTCTTGGTGGTGCTTCGTCACATTCGTCCGAGACACCCTGCGAAAGTCAGGAAGGCTACAACGAAGTCTCCTTCTTTGCAAAAACTAGCCTGGCGAATGCCCGTCTTCTAGAGGGGCTGACCGATAGGCTAAAAGACCCAGCCAGAAGTCTCCCTTCACCTCCAGTGCCTTCTTCAGGGTCCGCTTTACAATTTGCACACCCTTTTCCGCCAACCCGTTCGACTGCGGATAACGGGGGCTCAAGGTTACATGCTAAATGTCATATCTTTTGGCAACCTTGGCAAATTCATGGCTAGAAAACTGGGCTCCATTATCCGTGCATACTTCTACTGGTACACCGTACCTGGGGAACAAGGCGCTAAGAGCTGCGATCATCAGGGGCGTAGCCAGAAATTTTTTTCGGGGGGGGGGGGGGGAGGGGTTCAACCATGCTTTATGTATGTTCGTGCGTGCGTTTGTATGTGTGCGTGTATATATACGCAAGAAAAATTGAAAAATTTCGGGGGGGATTTGAACCCCCCCCCAACCCCCCCTTGGCTACGCCCCTGGCGATCATGGTTACTGCGGTTGTGCCTTCCAGCTTTTTGACCTCGGGAAAACTTGAAAATGAGCCGTAGGATGCCACGTACGACGTTCTAGCGCAAGAAAAAATATCACCTCCGACCCTGTACCAGACACATTTGGGAACTTCTCGCATTAGTCCCTGTGGCTGCTGGTAGGCGTATTTTCTGCACGTTGCGCAGCTTTCTACTTGCGCCGTGACGTCGCCGTTCAAACTGGGTCAAAATATAAGTGCTCGAGCCCTCTGTACACTTCTGGAGCCCAAGGTCGCCAACATGAACTCTTTTCAACATGCTTTGTCGCATACTACTCGGTATTACAACTTTAGGACCCTTCAATATCACTCCCTTAACGACAGACAGTTCTTTCGAAAATGGCTTGAGTTCACCTGTTACCGGTTGACCGCTTGCCAAGCTTGTCATCACCGACTGCAGGCAGCCGTCTCGAGATGTTTCCAGCTGTAGCAGCCGCTGCGTTTCCGGCGTTACCATGTAGCCTAAGGTCTGCACCGCATGAACCTCGACGTCGTATTGAGGGCCAACTTTGACTCCGCCCGGATCCGCTCACGACCGTGACAACATGTCGGTGAGAACCAGCTGCTTTCCGGGAATGTACTGCAACACAGAGTCATGCTTTAGTAATCGCAAAAAGAATCTTTGCACCCACAGCGGCATGTCGGCGACTTCTTTTCGTGCGATCGCTACCAGCGGCTTGTAATCCATTTCGATTCGCACCCTTCCTCCGTGCACGAACTCGTGAAACCTTTCACAGCCTAAACATATCCCCAGGGTTTCTTTTCTAATTTGCTAATAGTTTTTTCCCAATGGGTTAAGACCCGAGATGTTAGAGGCTGCCATTCCCCATTGCAGCTTTCAACTAACTTCATGCTTGTAGTGCGCTGCCAGTGGATACGGACGAGAAAAAAGAAACGAGGAAAACAACGCAGGGTGATGTGTTGTTTTCCTCGTTTCTTTTTTCTCGTCCGTGCCAACTGGCAGCGCACTACAAGCATGAAGGAGTACCAGCTAGCCCCTGTTGCCGCCTTAGGTGCAGTAACGCGGCACCGACACCGTCCCTCGATGCGTCGCAGTTTGTCTTAGTTTCCCTCTGGGGATCAAAGATTGCAAACAGGGTGGCTCAAAACTAATTTTTTCCGCGCATAGTTCGCCGCCCATTGAAACTCTGAGCGAGACAAGCCCGCGTAATAGCGTCGCTCGCTCGGACAGTCGCGCCACGAATTTTCCGAAGTAATTGGGCACCCCCGGCATGCGCTGGACGTCGTTCTTAGACGTTGGTGTCGGAATTTTCGCCAAGCATTTCATTAGCTTTGGGTCAGGCGATATGCCCATTCGGCCCATGACATCACCGAGTAACTTGGCTTATTTGACCCCAAACCTGCATGTTTGCGCGTTGAAAGTCAATCCTGCTTTCTTGGCAGCTTTCAGTGCTGCTGCTAATCACTCATCGTGTTCTTGCTTGCTAGAACCCCATACTAAGATGTCGTCAATGTACACCAGTACACCCGGTAGGCCGTCAAATACATTCATGATGGTGAAGCGCTAAAAGAAAACGGAGACTTGCGAAGAACACAGGACGCAGCGCTACTAGCAACTGAGTTTATTTTGAAAACAACGCCCTCATAATACAGAATGTACGTCATCACTAAAGCCGAAAATTTTAACACGTGATCATAAAAGAAATAAACAGGTAAGAGATAAAAACCGCGCATGCACCCCTACCAAGGCAACAAAAGCACTTCATTTTACGTTTTCTCTAAAAAAGCAACTTCACAATTCGATAGCAATATGGACGGCTGACTAACGCAAGCATTGCCACTCCTCCTTATTTGATAAGCCTCAACGATCTCCCTGACAGTTCGATCAGCGTGCCTGTCAACAACACTGGTTTTTCAAAGTCAGGGTTGCACGTGCACTCTTTACAGTGCATTGCTAAATGTGAATACGGTGCCCCCTTCAATGAACTTTCGTGTTCGCGAAGGCGTACATTTACGGATCGGCCAGTTTGGCCGATGTAATGCTTTCCGCATGAAAAAGGGATATCGTATACCACATCCTTTCTGCAATCGACAAACTTTGTTCCATGCCTGATGCCACACCCATGGTTGCTTTCAGTACGTTTTTTGTTTGCCAACCTTTCCACTGCAGGGCATATCTTAGCCAACTTGTTTTTGGCCGAGAAAAGTACACGTACCCCGCACCTCGACGCTATCTTCTTTAATCTGTGTGACGTGCTGTGCAAGTATGGAACAACAGCTATCTTCGTTCTTGATCCGCCTTCATCCTCAGTCCCTCCGACCCGTGCCTGTGTCCTCATCTGTTTTATCTGACGGTGATTCTTTTCACATGCCAAAAGGATGCACTCATCTGGAAAACTAGCTCCTTTTAACCGGTCAACCTGGGTCGAAACACTTTCATCCATCAGATGCTCGCACGATTTAGTAAGTGCTGATTTGATGCATGACGTCGCAACGCCATTCTTCACAATTCTAGAATGTGCTGAATTATAGTTTAATAGCGGTTTCTTCGTTCTAGGGTGGTACATCCAGCACATCTTGTCAGGCAGAAATTTAATTAGCAAATCTAGGAACTGAATTTCACATTCTTTTGGCAGCTCAAAGGTGAACTCAAGGCCGAATCCTTTCTCTTTAAGCGTTTTCAAAACATGCACAAGGGTGCTGCTGCCATGCCTACATTTCATCAAAACAAGGTAGTCATCTACAAATCTGAAAACCTTCAAATCCATGCCATCCAGCTGCTTCTCAATATCTCTATCCACCTTTCCTAAAAATATATTGCAAAGAACTGGGGCGACACAAGAACCGATACATATGCCTTCTTTCTGGACATACACCCCGTCGTTCCATCCCACCGAGGTGGACTTGAGATAAAGTGCCAGCAGCTCCAAAAAGCCTTCAACAGACACCCCGCAGGAGTTACGAAAGGTAACTTCGTTGTACTCTACGATGCACTCTTTTGCACTTTGTAGTAAATGAGCATGAGGTATCGAGTAGTAAAGGTCAACCACATCAATACTAAAGGAGTCGCGTACCCTTACACCTTCAGCCCCGAGATACTGAACGACATCCATGGAATAAGGCACTAAAAATGGGTCAGAAAGGTGAAGCGAATCCAAATGCGTCTGCAAATAGCCAGAAACCAGGTGAGACCATGAGCCCCTTTCGGAGACAATGGTGCGGAACGGCAACTCCGGCTTGTGGGTCTTTACCGTAAAGAACGCTTGCAATACAAGACCCTTCTCGTTCTTCACTGTGGAAGACAGCCGGCTTAGGTTTAACTCAGTCAAAAGCTTCACTGCACGTCGTTTAACGACGGTGGCCTTTTCCTTAACTTCTCGGAAGTTTTTCTGAATTGCGGTTTTCGTTTTTTCCAGAAACATAGCCTCGGGTAACACTACAAGAAAACCCCTCCTTGTCCGATACCATGGCACGCGAGCCGCTTTCCACCAGGAACTTAATCACAGGTTCAAGTTCCTTAGCTGCTACTGGTTTCACTCTACTAGAGGAAAACACAATAACACATTCATCAATACATCTCACTTTTTCTTCGTCCTTCACTTGGCTGGCCACAGATCTGGATACTCCCACCTTTTCGGCATGCGAGAGAACAGGCTCCACAGCAAACTTGGGGCCATGTTGCAGAAGCTTCTCATGTTGTTCAGGAAGTTGGAGATCCCCCAGGACCAAGACATTGCCTTCCTTTTCCTTGTGTTTCTTCTTCGGAAGAGCTGGCCGAAGCTGGTTCCACCACGTCTCGGTAGCGCTCTCCGATAGCTTTAACCACTCCTGGTATCGACGGTAGGCGTTCCCACCTTGGCTGTTGCACGCCACTCTCAGGCACTCTTTGAAAAACCGATAGGGGTGCATGCGTGGTTTTTATCTCTTACCTGTTTGTTTCTTTTATGATCAAGTGTTAAAAAAATGGCTTTAGTGATGACGTACATTTTGTATATATGAGGGCGTTGTTTTCAAAATAAACTCAGTTGCTAGTAGCGCTGCGTCCTGTGTTCTTCGCAAGTCTCTGTTTTCTTTTAGCGCTTCACCATCATGAATCTATACCAACACGCCCAACTGGCAGTTATTCTAAACGTCAAATACTTGACTCATGCTTTGCTGAAAGACCTCCGGTGCGGAAGGAATGCCGAAGGGAAAACGGAGGAGTGGTATCTCCCGAACGGTGAAGAAAAAGTGCAGATTTTGGAAGTTCGCTCGTCAAGCGTTATCTGATGATAGCCCTAGTTCGCGTCAAGACTACTGAAGTACGAGGCATTGGTTAAACGTGCTCCTAAATTCTCGCGTCTAGGAAGCGGGAAATGCTGCCGCTTTATGTACTTATATAAGGGGTACTGACACGAATATTTTCAGTTGTCGTTTTTTTTGCGTCAAATGAAAGTTCAAGCCCTCAAAAGCCTAGAAAAGGCAGTTCTAAACGCGAGTTCGCCCTGAAAAAGTAATTACAGTGTGTTTTTCAAAGCTAGTTTCGGTTCCTACTGTACCCTGACGTCACAACATGGTATGAGCTTCTCGTCACGTGCTCGCACAATATACAGTGACGTTTCCACGGCCGCTCCGCAACGTGGCTCCGTTGGTGACGCACAAGCGGTCATTTTGGAAGTTTTGATGACGCACAAGCGGCCATCTTGGAAGTTTTGGTACCTAACTAAAGTGAGCTAGAATAGGGTAGTGGGCTCACTCGCCGGCCGGCGCTATGCATTGCGGTGACGCCGCCAATGTCACAAAAACGTGCTTCGGCGCGCTTCCGCGGCGCGGCGCCACCGCCGCATCAAATGTAGTGAGCGTTGGCGCTGGGGCAGTTGCTGCCTGTTTGGAGTGGCGGTCGGTGTGTGCGAGTGTTGTTTTTTTGAGAACTCTTCGCGCTTTGCATCCTCAATCTGTTAGGTTCTTCTGCGAACACCGATGTGGCCTGACAAGTAGTGACCGTCTCACGAGGTTAAAATGCTTCCGCGGCGTCAAAACCACTGTTTTGCGCCACGCTGTCGGTCAGGTTACGTCCACGTGAAGGGCAGCACGAAGCCGTTTTTGTTAGGCGTTCCGAAGGATACAGCCCTAAGGAAGCAATGAGAAAGCCCTGTGAAAGGAATTTGCATCGAGCGGACAAAGCACTGGACGACACATCTGCCGTGTGTGAACTTCATTTTGAACCGAAGTATGTGCTACGGTACTACGTGCATATATAATCGAAGGGAACGAAGTACGCACACCACGTGGGAAACCTTGCCTACTAGAGGACGCTGTGCCTACAATCATGCCTAAATTGGCGTCGTATTTGACAAAGAAGACACCACGAGAAAGACCGACCCGAAAGAGATAGCGATCGAGAAGCGTTCCAGGCGAGAAGTACGTTCTCGTACCATTGGCCATACTGTTCAAGCAACTGTGCCCAATATATGATGAATAAATGTTCATGTACTTGTGCCCAGTACTTGAGGAGAGTGGCTTCCTGTTTTTCTTGTCTGTGGATTTTTACAGTCTTTGCATACCCACATGAAAATGGGATGTGAATTCCCAGCTGGAAATCGGGTTTCCAGCCTGGTTTTCAGCTGGAAACGGCTCTTCAGGCTGGGAATTTTCCATTCCCAGCTGGAAATGGTATTTCCAGCAGGGAATGAAACCCATTCCAGGCTGGAAATGGTATTTCCAGCATGGATATGGAAATAATTCCCGACTGGGAAGCCATTTCCAGCTTGAAGTTTCCAGTTCCAGTTGGGAAGTTATATTTCAAGCTGGGAATTTCTCCAGCTTCAGTTGGGAAATAATTTGCTCAGCATGAAATTTTCCTGTTTGAGCGAGGAAGTGGTATAGTGGACAAAAAGAATTCCAGCTGCCCAATGATTGATCTTCATACAAGTGACAGCAGATTAAATGTATAATGCAGACCGTGCATTTAGACATGACTTAGAACAGTGGTTCTCAAATGGGGGTCCGCGAGGTCATTACGGGAGATCTGCAAAACCCAAGCTTGCAAAAAAAAAAAAGTTTTTTTGGGGGCACACTAATGGGCATTTAAACTCCAGCGGGCGTCCAGTGGATGTCCACTTCTGGATGTCTTGGTTGTCCAGTGGACATCCGCGAATAGCCGATAGACGTACAGCGGGCATCCGCTGGACTATAAGGCGCACATTAATTGGCAATCCAGCGGATGTCTAGGTCGGATATTCGGAGGTTTAACGGACGCAGGAGCTCTTTTTTATCGTATTTATATTTCCATTGCCATGGAGGGGAAAAAATGCGCGTGGCAACCGCAGATCAACCGTAGTCGCTTGCAACGATCGAGTAAGATTTGCGGCTTCAAAATATGTGTTATTTGTTTTAAAGGGCGTCGCCACCTCGGCGTGACTTAATTTGCACGCCCTATCGTCAAATATCAAAGACGATAGTCTTTCTTAAACGCAGATACTTTGGTGTCCGTCTGTCAACCGATATTCAGCCACCCTGCTAAAGTTTAACTACTTTCTCAATGCCCAGCCATCTTGAACTGGTAGCGGGGTTCATATTTGTGAACATTCTCGATCAAAAGGCAAATATTACGCAGATCTGAGGCGCAACATCAATACGTATTAGATGGTGCGTTCCTTTAGTAGAAAATATATCGATACATAATTCTAACGACCGTAATGTTTCTGAGGCTGCGCTGAAAATGCTAGTGTTTTTTGTGCTGCGCTGAAAATTCGACGCTGAGCCAGATGCGGCGATTCAATAAACACCCGTGGTAGAGTGACCTAGAATAGGGGGAGTGTCCAAAGCGCCGCGCGAATACATGGGAGGAGCGAGGGCCTTTTGCGGTGAACTTCCGCGCCGCGGCGCTGCCGTGCCGGACCCGTGGGCTTTCTCCGCGGCGGAAGCCGCGTCAAAGCGGCGAGCGTCTGCTACGCGCGTGATATTTTGGCCGCTTTTAGTTAAAATTGCGGAGAGTTGGGCAATATTTAATACTGCGTCACTGCAACATAATACTGCAGCGACTCATCACACAGAGAACGTGTTTGTTAGTTTGTGTGTTGTGAAACGGGGTTTTTGTATATATCCTTTCAGCTGGTTTGTCACCGCATTGGTCCCCACTTCCGCGGCTGTTTGAGGAACGCATCCTGCGCGCACTTCATCATGAGAAAAGGCGCTTAAATTACTTTCGTGTGGAATGACGAACGTAAACTTCCTGCAGGAGAGAATAACTGGAGATAACCAGGAGAACGGAGCACATATATACACGTAGTAACTAGCTCATGCATGCTAACGCGTTTGCACCCTTCATATCCTATCTTTTATTTCGTGCATTCGATTGGTTTTACAAGGCTGCCTCCGGCGCTTTGCTGTTTCAAGCCATTTCATGCGAAGTCGAATGTGTCAGTCGGCGTGGTCGCGGTACCAAAAGTAAAAAAATTACTCGCGTCTCGTTCACGTGGTATACACGAAAATTGGCACGGAGGGGCACGAATGTACGTATGCCCAACACGACCGACAGGTCATGGCATCACTAACCTGACATGCTTGCCGTTTGCGTAACCACTAACAATAATAATATGGTGTGCGGCGCGCAAACCCGCTTTCTGTAGCCAGAAATAATTCTGACGATGTGTGGTCTGATGATTTGTTTCCGTCAGGCTATAAAAAACGTGGTGGTCACCTGTATCGACATGTAAACATGTTAGACTTACCCATACATTTTGAAGAACTGACCGCGTAGGTAAAATGTATGCGAAAAAATTACATGAAAAAAAAACATGGTCCCTTATGCATTCGCCTGAGATGACTCGAAGACGAAAGCCATCTTTTTCGTCAGTCGATGCATTGAACCTCCCTCGCCCATTTCCTCCGTGATCGCCCCCCGATCACGGAGGCAATGCAAAGCGACCATGTCACGTGGTGGCATCATGATATAACGTCACGTTGAATGACGTCATACTGGCGTCACAAGTTCTGTCGACGTCATCGCGTGATGATTTTGTGCATCACTCGTGTTGGCTACGCGGGATGCCGACGGTCAGTTTTCGTGTTTGATGAGACTTTAGCCTTAAAAAAAGACAAACCAAAGAAAATGAAACGATAACAGTGCAACATCGTGTATGCCTCACCTCATGTTACGAGCGATCGCCCGAAAACAAACGTGATTCTCAGTTCAGAGCAGCTGATTGCACGCGTCTGGGAGACAAAAGAGGCTTGCTTTACCTGTCTGGTCATCTCTTTATATTTATTAAAGAGATGACAAGACTCGCTATTTAAGTACACTGGAGCTTCAGCACGAATTGTCGTGGACGCTATATTGAGGTCATCAGGAAAAAGCGGGAAATTGGGTCGGGTGCCCTGTTGGCCCGCACTCAACTGCAGCGGAAACAATTGTATTTTATGTAACTACGCGTCCACATCTTTTTGTAAAGTCTCTAAACCGGGCGAACGCTGACCTCCGAGAACCGTGAAAACATCTGATGTTGAGAATGAGATGTTTGAAACTGTTTTCATTTCCTATGGTGAAGGCTTGAAGCAATCCATGCATCTCGCGCGAACGTTCCATACTAACGTTCAGCGATCCAATGCATATATATATATATATATATATATATATATATATATATATATATATATATATATATATATATATATATATATATATTATCGCATGTTGCATTTTTTCCGGCGAGGTACATAAGGGATCTCTGCATTTGAACAATTTTCTGAAGTGATTGAGTATTTTATTAGATGCGAAGTATCTTAAGGCGGAGCTCAATCCGGTGGTGGTGGTGGTGGTGGTGGTGGTGGTGTGCGTTCTGACCACCCTTACTGTGCATGCGCATACCCTCTCCACACACCTCCTCTCCCCTCTCCACACCTCCTCTCCACTTTCCCTCTCCCCTCTCCACTGTCCCTCTCCAATTTCCCTCTCCCCTTCCCCTCTCCACTTTCCCTCTCCCCTTCTCCCCTCCCCCTTTCCACTCTTCCTCTGAAACGCGGGCTAGACATGCCGAAATTCTCCCCTGCTCAACGCCGCGATGAGCTCGAGCGCATGCGCGTCCCCTCCCCTTCTCTCTCCTCTCCTACGCTGCCCCCCTCTCGCCCGCCTGTAGGCCGCGTTCCCCGCTCGCCCTGTGAGAATTAACGGCCAGGCTAGATGGAAGATACGACGCGCGTAGCGTCCCTCTTCGCGTTCCACGACGCGAGGTCGGTAGCATGCCCAACGAACGCCAACGGAACGCGATCGTGCAAGTGCTCCGGCTTCGCATCGCCTCATGGTCCCCTTTAGCGGGAGATGTTTATTACACGTCTATTTATCAATTTTTTACCGTATTTTCGGTTCAGGCAGCTTGTACAGCAAGAATGGGGGCATTTGTAACTTTGTTTCATGATATCTGGATATTTGTAAAGCATTTTCTATATTACGCCTTTTATGCAAAAACTTGTGGAATAAGGTTAGTTTACCTGGCACTGCTTTTCTTTCAAATGTTTGCGCATGGTGAGCCTCGTTGTACGCTACCTCAGAAGAAAAAACAAGCCAACAGCATTGCGGTCGTATGGCCGTCTCTACTCTTTTTTTTTTCTTCTTTTTGTTTCCCTTGCGTATTCCCGGTGTGCTCCGTCCATAATAAAGAGCTAGTGGAGGCTAATGAATTGTCGAATAAAGCGGTGTCCATATGGCTAGCAAACCAGTGGCGACCACGAGTAAAAAGGTCGTAGTGTGAAGCGGCCACTGCGCGCAAGTATTTCAGCTGACTGCGCGTGCAATTTAATTTTTTTATAACTCCTAATTCGTGCATGCGTGATGCTATTGCCCGATTACTCGTGCGAATTTTTTTTTCGTTCTTTGCTTGTGCGTGTCCGTTTTGCACGTTTTTACACACGCACCAACGTTCTCGAACTTTGTGACCGGAACTAGACCACGCTGATGCCGCTTGACAGATGATTTTTTGCATTTTGTTGTTGCCCCAGCACCAACACAACGTTTAAAGATGGATAAGCTCCATTCCGCACCGCATTATAAAAGTTAAGTAGACTTCAAGTGCCCTGTGTGGAACCGCGGCGCAAAAAACTACAGCGCGTAGCAGACGCCCCTTGCTTTCCGCGCGCTTCCCGAGCGCGCAAAGCCCACGGGTCCGGCGCAGCAGCGGCGCGGCGCGGGAGTTCACGGCAAAAGGCCCACGCGGGAGCCGGCGCTTTGGACACTCCCCCTATTCTAGGTCACTCTACCCGTGGTGGCCATACTGGCAGCGTGCGGGCTTTCTCGGGCGTGGCGCGCTTTCTGCGCTGTAAGAAATGACCGAGGAGTTTTTGAAAGCGATATAAGGCTTGGCTGCTGTAATTAAGTACTTGAAAGGGGTAGTGAATTATGTAGATCACATTTTCTGTTGAAAATTCGACCTATCGCGCGCATGATGGCCCTCGAAGACATATCCTTGATTCATAAGTACCGAAAATCAGAAGTTCGCAAATAAAGCCCGAAACAAGTTAAAATCGTACGCAAACTGGCGATATGTTCTGCACGTTATGTCCCGAGGACGTCCGATGGAGAAAAGCAAACGGACTTAAACATTTAATCCGACAGTGATATCCATCGGATGTCCCCTGGACAACTGCTTAGGACGTGGACGTTCGGATTTTATTGGGATGTCCGAGGGAGTTTCAATGCCCATTGGGCTATGTCCCGTCACAGCGGCCCCTTCTGGTTTTTGGTATGCTTCACCGCACAACATGTTTGCATTGAGACGTAGCTGACTTATGTTTCTTCCTCATGAGGTGGCTGTAAAGTTTCTGTTGCAGTTTTCTGCGACATATGCGAGCATGATTTTTGCAGGCTTGCATATTTGAAAAGCAAACATCGCGATGAAGAGGTTGAATGTGGCTGCAGGCTACACAACTTATTGAAACATTCTTTGCCACGCAGAAATAAAAGGCACCTATTTCACACGCTGCATATTGCGTATAACCCCCCCCCCCTTTTCTTCCACTGACTCATTTTGCAACCGTGATCTTCCGCGCCCCGTACGGCTGGGTTGCAAGATAATTAAAATATATATATGGCTGGGGTAAAACTAACTTTTATTTGACCTTTTCAGTAGTCGTGCGCCCGGTCGACACGGCATTACAACCAGCAGGTGCTTGTTCAGTTGCTCATTGAGCCGTTGCACCAATAGCTAGTGTTTGAACAATAGTAGTTACTTCCTTGTGAAAAGGAGCCTTATTTTGAACATTCGCCATGGACTGTCACGATCGAATAGCAGTGAACTTTGCTAACTTGCTCGGCCCGACGCCGCGGCCATGAAAAACGCCGCACTGCCGCGATGTTTGTTGGCATCTCAGTAGCTCTATTCTCGTATCATTTCTCGATGACTTATGGCGTTAATGCTAAATAATAACCTACTCTGTATCATAAATACGGCATACAAAAATTGTATTCCTTTTTTAAGGTTAATACCATTAAAGACAGCGGTCCAATAGACCGCATAAATTATTATGTCGCCGCAGTCAGCCACAGTTTCGAACAGCACATGGCGGCCAGTCGTGGTGATATCTGTAGTTGTGTGTGCTCGGTGTTTGCTAGTCTACGGTGTTTCCTTGATGAATATCTGTGTGACAGTTACATGGAATAGTTATTTTTGGTCAGGTTTATCTCTGGAAAGTGTTACGAGTGATGACCAGCATGTTCGAGCGGTTTTTATTGCGGTACTGTGTGCGATGTCTTGGATACACCAGCGTTGATCAAGGGACAGCGATTTTCTCAGCTCTGATTGTTCCATTTGGAGGTAAGTTGCACTGATATATTTCAAGTGTATACATTTGTCTCCAATGTTTGTGGGCTTAGTTATCACGGTGTCATGCTACCTGGCTGTGTGTAATATTTATATATGCGCGAAGTACACTACAGGCCGGTTTGCGTAAGCAGCCTTTGTCTCCAATGGCCCTGTGCCGTGCAATGCTTGTACCCAATGGTGCGCATACGTCTATGCAACAAACGCCAATAATTACATATTTTCGAGTGAATTCATTGGATGTCTATTCGGAGTAGTTGAAGGTAAATATAAATAATCGTTACATAGCACCTACAATATAAACCGCAGTGCTCATCAGATTTTGTTCACCTTTGCTTTTTACACTGCACTGATTGTGTGTTGTGGTACTGTTTTTGAAAGCGGTATTGATGCTGTCCATGTGATTTGGTAAAACTATACTTTTGCTAGAATTGCGTTTTATGGGTCATTGTGGTTTTTATGTTCCCTCACTATGTATAAATATTCTTTTCAGGTGGTGTACAAGGACTCATTCCACATCTCGAGATATGTTCCAACACTTGCTACAAGCGTTTAAATAAATGCTGTTAAATTTCACCACCATGTTCTTTGACTGTGTGCAGTTCACTTGACGAACAGGTCCTGTAGGAACCATGCTAAGACGCATGCGATAGCAGCGAGGTGAAACCTGGAAATTCTTCCATTTCCAGCTGGGAATGAAGAATTGCAACTGGAAATTTTGCCATTTCCTGCTGGAAATATTTCCATTCCCAGCTGGGTTATGGAACCTGGAACTTTTTCCAGCCAGATTATTTCCCAGCTGCAGCCTTTCCGCTTTCCAGCTAGATATGTAATCCAGCTGGATTTTTTACCAGCTCCTTTCCCAGCTAGAAAAAGGTCCAGCTGGGCAAAATTTCCGGTTCCATAATTCAGCTGGAAGTAAAAACTTTTTCACGTGGGTAGGAAGATTCAGTGCAGAAATAGCCAAATTACAGAGCAAAGGTACTGGAGATCTGCGGAAAGAATGAGCAGCTGCAAGTTTTTAAATACTGTGGAATGTATAACATTAAGAGTTTGTGGTAAACTCCCGAGTGTGTGTCAAGGTCAGCATCGGCAGTAATTTCACACGCTCGTAAAAGGCGTGCGTGACGAAAGTAGTGCCCAAGAAATGCAAAGAATCCAGTTTACAATTGATAGCCACAAAACGCGTAAGCTTTGAAAAGTTCGCCATCGCTGCTTATCACTCGTAAGAGCAATTTATATGCATTTCAAATTTGCGCAGCATCCCTTGCATGCATCGAGTTGTGCATGCAGTTTAATCGCGCGAGTTACGGTGACAGAGTTTCAGAAAAGAATGTTTTTAGCAGCTTTACTCGCACGAGTACTGACGGTCTTCGGTTTGTTTCATTTAACATCAGATAACTAGCTAACAGCAGAGCTGCATACACCGTGCTACAGTGTTCTAGATGGTTACCATGCCTTACGCGCACATGTAGACCAACGCACCTAGCTCGAGCTAGTTTTCTTTCTTTGTTTTTTATTGTCTCAGCGACATCAGCATTACCGTTTACACTGCCGAAATTCACATGCAATTCCGTCTAGTGCATATGATAACAGCGCACAAAAAAGCATGACTTAAGTTGCGCACAAACGCCTGCGTCAGGCACTGCCCTACATTTAAGTCGCTGGTGGCGCCACCACACATGTGACATACCCGGAGTCAAGCAGGGGACCCCAGCAAGCCCACTACCCTCTTCTAGCTCACCTTAACCTAACGTCATCACAACTAGCCGGACTGTTGCGTGAGGTCACCAGAATTTGTACTGTAGCCTGACGTCAAGCTAGTGTCGATGTCAGTAGGTGCGCCATGGAAAAATTAATTTTAATCCCTATCGGAAAACCCAGTGGCACTGTCCCAGTGCCATACCTGATTATTGGACCAGTGTGGCGCTGGGTACTGGGACGCTGGCACGCTGCGCGAGGCACGCTGGACGCTGGCGCACTGCACGCTGCACACTGGGCCACCCGTTACGGGCCGAAATAGGGCTTTTAAATTGTTTTTAAAAACTGTGGTCATACCCAGACCGTAATTAGGGCTGATACGCGCACACTGCGACAAAAAAAAGAACCTAAAAAAAAAAAAGAGCGAGCGGGGAGTCGAACCCACCACCTTGACGCACCATGTATCCCGAATCTGACACGTTACCGCTGCACCACACCTGGAATTTTTTTTTTTCTTTATTGACACCACACCTGGAAGACGAGGGACGGCGTCTTTTTAGCTCACGTTTTAACTACGTCCGGTAGCCAGTATTTTCATTTTTCTCGTTTAGAAACGCAGATTTCAGTCTCTTCGTGCTCGCGAGAACCTAAGCGAAGGTACTTAATTTGTTTTTTATGTGCTGCCTAGATTTAGAACGTCTATCGGGCACGTTTTGCCGCAAAAAATATTAGCGTAACCGCAGATGTGTTGCGGCAATCGCACTGACTCGCTAAGCAGTTAGCCATACCTATGTAAAAAACAATGTGCATCTGACCTGCACACTGAACACTTTAGTTTTCGTCACCCGTTTGAACATATTTTCTGTCCTTTTTGTTTACGTTCCGCGTACTATACATCCGCAGCACTTTATCCTAGCCGAACCGACCGTTAGGCTTAGAGCTGTACTCCGTGCGCCACGATCGCTGTGAACAACGTGGATATTCAATTACGAAGAATCTAATAACCGTTCAAATGTAATTTCGATCATACCTGACTCATGCGAGGCCACATTTACACCTTCGATTATATGAATCAGAAGCTAAAAACGCCGAGATTCGGCGTTACATTGGCTCACTGTTGCCGGTGACGTGCGGCTTTCAGCGGTACGCGCCCACATGGAAGGACTGGCTGCTAGAGTAGGTTTATGGAATTATCAGACTGATACTAATGTTATATTGTGTTGCGAATTATAAGTTCTTTCGATGCAGTTATATGAACTACATTTACGACACTCGATCACACACTTCTGAGAAAGCGCGCGCGCACGCGCTCGACAGATGATTGCTTTAGCGTATACGTACGTCCGTCGCTTAACTAAAAGTAAAGCTGGAGATGTGTAGGACACAGAATAGAATAATATTTTCAAGATATTCGATAAATTTTTCTTTCGGCTTCTCGCGACCCAATACCACATCTAATATGAATTCCACCCAGCGCGCCCAGTTTTTTCCAATGTGCTGCCAGTGTTCCCAGTGCGCGGGCAGACACTGTACAGCGTGGCCAGTGCCTCCCAGTGCGCTGTAAGACACTGGGCCACACTGTACAGTATTCCCAGCGTCTTCCAGCGCACTGGGCGGCACTGGCCACGCTGTACAGTTTGTCCCAGTGCCTCCCAGCGCGCTGTAGTACACTGGGACACACTGTACAGCGTTTCCAGTGCCACCCAGTGCGCTGAAAGACACTGGGACCGCTGTTTTTTCCGATAGGGATATCAAATTAAAATACCTTACCAGCATTTTCTGAGCTCCACACTTAATCAGAGCCGTCTCTGCATGCAGGAGGTTGGTGTGTCAGAGTAAACTCGCCTTCGAAAAAAGGTGTCAGTACCCCTTTAACAGCTGGGGGGTCCATGCACACCCTTAGAGAACCATCTTTCTTCGTTGCCAGAACTAAAAGGCTGACCCAGTTGGTTGATTCATTCACTTAACGAGAGTGCCAGCACGTACCATACTTTCAAGTTCCTTCTTTAGAGTCATTCTAGCGCCACCGGAACTCCTCGAGCTAGTTGAACGACTGGCCCTGCCCCAGGCTTCAAGACGATCCTGTAGACCTGCTGCAAACAACCGAGACCTTCGAAGACATGTCTCAATTTTTCGACAAGTTCGTCCTTTTCAGTCTTGTCTACGACGCACACACTACGCTTGGCTAGTCCCAGAGCTTCACTTGATTCAAGTCCGAGTATAGCCTGCGGACCATTTTTCGCGACAAAAAAACGTGACCGTAGCAGTAGTATTTCCAAGCTTTACTTCCTGCGTACGCATTCCAAAACAAGATATGATGCCACCGTTATATGCCCACAGGACCGAGTTCGTCGGTTTCAACACTTCTTCTCCGCGCAGTTTTCGGCTTACTACAGCTGACGCACAAGAACTTGCAAAGTGGTTATAGGCTTGTGACACAACCGATATTTCTTTACAAAGGGGGGCCATTATTTGGGTTTGTGCCAGCTGTTGCACCTGCGACAACGACGTTGTTCTTTCGCTTGTTTCCCTTCTTTTGTGGGGGACGGGCGCCTTGAGACCGCACCGATACTGTTTTCGCCTTTACGCCATACTTCGTTTCGCTGTGCCACCGTCTCCTGTGCCATGCACATTTCCTCTGCTTTTTGCAACGTCAACTGGTTGTTCCGCAGCATTTTCTCGCGCAGTCGAGGATTGTGCGTGCCAAATACGATCTGGTCCCTTATCACTAATTCTTGCGACGTGCCAAAGTTACACTGTGCTGCCTGTTTTTTTCATGTCAAGAACAAAAATTTCAAATGGTTCCCCTTCAGCTTGCTTTCTTGAACGGAACACACTGGGCTTGGCAGCACCGTCCGGAGCACCACAATAAACTACGTGCTCTTCGTTCTACAGGTATTCCTCGGACTTCACGGAACTGAATGCTCTTCCCTGCTGGATTGCTGTGGTCATTCCGTCACAGCGCCTACGACATCAAGTAACCGACAACACGTGCAAGTTGGGACGACGCTGCTATCGCTATAAGCATGGCAGAACGGACCCCATCATGGTGAAACGCTTCTCACGTCATGTCCGGAGAACCCTTTCGGTGCACCAGCGACACCTGGCACGTCAGCGGGACAGCATAAAAGGCCCCACAGGGTCCGTGCGCGCTTCACTGGGCTTGGCAGCACCGTCTGGAGCACCATGATAAACTACTTGCTCTTCGTTCTACAGGTATTTCTCGGACTTCACGGAACTGAATGCTCTTCCCTGCTGGATTGCTGTGGTCATTCCGTCACAGCGCCTACGACATCAAGTAACCGACAACACGTGCAAGTTGGGACGACGCTGCTATCGCTATAAGCATGGCAGAACGGACCCCATCATGGTGAAACGCTACTCACGTCATGTCCGGAGAACCCTTTCGGTGCACCAGCGACACCTGGCACGTCAGTGGGACAGCATAAAAGGTCCCACAGGATCCGCGCGCGCTTCACTGGGCTTGGCAGCACCGTCCGGACCACCATGATAAACTACGTGCTCTTCGTTCTACAGGTTGGTGATAAATGGTCCCTTGTGAAATGCACTAAATCTAGTCATGTAGGTCCAGTTGTGCTGCCAAGCCCACAGCACATGTTGTTTTGCTACCAAGAGTGTGTTCGCGTGATATTTTTGTTATTGCAACTGAGTGGTGACGCTGAGGAAAACCCAGGTCCTGACAAAATAGACCAAATACTAAAAGCCGTCACTGAAATTAAGACATCGCATTCAGCTCTTGAATCGGGTCTTAAAGATGTTCAGCTAAGGCTTTCGCAGATTGAGTGTATGCTTACGTTATTAAAGCAATGTCAGGAGAAGGTCGAAAAAATGCGAAGAAACCGTATCGGCCATGCGCAGGGAATTCACTGAAATGCACAACAATATTGAAGACCTTGAAAATAGAAGCCGCCGCAACAATATAGTTATCTACGGTCTTAAAGAAACAGAACAAAAACCAGAAGCGGTGGAACAACTGGTGACGCGAGGGATATTTTTCGAAATGTTGGGCATCGAAGTGAAATCTGTTGAGGGCGTACACAGACTCGGTGTTAAGAAGCCTAACCGCGACCGGCCGGTAATACTGCGCTTCTATGATTTCACGGAAAAATGTTGGTACTACCTAACTGTTATAAACTAAAAAATACAGCGATATCTATATCTGAAGATTACTCAGTCTGTTCGTGAAACTCGGAAGAAGCTCTGGCAGGCGTCTGCGCTGAATTGCAGTAACGGAGATAAGGTGAAAAAAGTTTACGACAAGCTTAAAATCAACGAAGAATACTTTACATGGAATGAGACAGAAAATAACATGGTAGCTGTGAAACATGCTCTTCCTGATGGTCGCAAGAAGGCAAGCACTTCTCGAATGTGACAACAAACAAAAGAACCATTCACGCTGTTGTGTTTTAATGCCAGAAGTATTGTAAACAAAATACAGCAGTTTCAAGAACTGTTGCTATTGTACGGATCTGATGTAGTAGTCATTACAGAAACGTGGCTAAACCCCGACATTCACGACTCAGAGATAGTGCCGTCAGCATACGCACTGCTTCGTACAGATCGAAATGGCCGTGGTGGGGGCGTAGCCATCGCCATTAAACGAAACCTGTCTTTTCAAAAAGAAAGCGGTATTGATGGTCACGAAAGTGTGTGGTGTAGGGTCCTGATTAATACCGTTCCTGTGTTGATTGGTGGTGTATACCGGTGTCCGGGTGCTCCTGGCGAATATCTTGTAAAGCTACAGAACTTTCTTCACGGCTGTGTGAACGAGCGAACGAAAGTGATACTTACTGGAGATTTTAATATGCCAGGAATAAATTGGGGCACTTTTGTCAGCGGAAACGCTGCTGTTAAAGGTTCAGACATACTTTTTGATATAATGTTCAGTTTTTCATTGACACAGCTTGTGATGGAGCCGACTCGCATCCATGGGTCGACATGTTCAGTGCTCGACCTTGCGTTTGTGTCTGGCTTCTTAGCACCACAAATGAGTATTGAAGAGGGAATCTCTGACCACAAGCTCATTCTATTAACATTTGATGGCATGGGTAGCCGCGTATCGCATGCTACGACGCGCATATCAGTTAAATATTACTGCAGAGCGAACGACGAAAGTGTTATAGACTTCTTAGAAGCATTACAAGATGATTTCTTTAAAACGTCATCTGGTGTTGTTGATCTATGGCACAAACTAAAATCTGGAATCGCACATTGTGAATCAACCTTCATACCCACTAAGCTAAAGAGAACTAAACTTAAAACGACATGGATTACGAGAAGCATAATTCACCTAAAAAGAAGAGTACAACGAATCCGCAGACAAACAAATCCGTTGCGTTCAACGAGCTTTCGCGCCAGTTAAAAACAGAAATAAAGACTGCTAGAGACAACTTTTTCTCAAACACTTTAACTTGTTTTATGGTAAACCAACCGCGTAAATTTTGGAAGTACTTATCCAAACCAGAAAGCTCTGTGACTACAATGGAAATATCGGGTAGTATCGTTGAAGACGCGCGGACCATTGCAGATGTCTTTAACACTTACTTCTAGTCAGTTTTTACACGTACGCAGCCTTCGTATTTAGCATTGTCTAGCAACGAAGGCCACATGCCAGAGGTAACCATATCAGAATCTGGTATACTGAACCTGCTTCTTCAACTTGATGCCAAAAAGTCGCAAGGCTGGGATGAAATTTCTAATGCATTTCTCAAACGCTATGCTGCTCAGTTATCCCCTTTCCTGCAGAGGGTATTTTCCTTGTCGTTAGAAACAGCGGCGCTTCCTGTGACTGGTTGTGTGCGAAAGTGATTCCTATCCATAAAAGCGGGAACAAACAACTGATAAACACCTGCAGGCCAATATCACTGACAAGCACATGTAAATTAATGGAGCATATCATAAATAAAGCACTGATGAACTACCTGGAGGATAATAACCTGCTTTACCCCAACCAACACGGTTTTCAATGGAAGCTTTCGACCACTACACAACTTTTAGAAATTACTCATGATTTTGCCGCTGGTATTAATTCTAGACAACAGGTAGATGCGATATCTATTGATTTCTCCAAGGCATTCGACCGCGTCCTGCACTCGTTGCTCATACAAAAACTTGAATCACTTGGCGTTAACTCGAAAATAGTCTCTTGGATTGCTGCTTATCTCTCCAATCGTACCCAGTATGTTTCCTTTAACAATGCTGAGTCTAACCGCCCCGGCGTGTTTTCTGGAGTTCCCCAGGGATCCGTACTGGGACCGACATTCTTTCTCATCTACATCAATGACATTTACACGGCTATGGAACCAGGTATTACAATGAGGCTCTTTGAAGACGACTGCGTCATATACTCTCCTACTAGCACAACAGAGGACCAGGTAAAGCTCGACAAATCTTTAGAGAATATTGGAAAATGGTGTGAAAAACACGGTATGCAAGTTAATACAGATAAAACTATGTGTATTACAATTACCCATAGAAAGACACCACTCCACTTCAAATACACTCTCTCTGGGGCAGATATCAAACAAGTGAATACCGTAAAGTACTTGGGGGTCACAATAACGCAGTCTTTAAAGTGGGACGTTCATATTGATCAGATTTCTGCACGAGCATTCAAGCAACTAGGCTTTTAAAGGCGTAAACTGACTGGCACTTCTCCTCAGGTTAAACTAACAGCATACAAAACACTAATTAGACCCGTCTTAGAATACGCAGCAATAGTTTGGAACCCGCACCAAAAGAACATGATTGACGTATTAGAAAAAATTCAAAATAGGGCTCTTAGATTCGTTTATTCAAAGTGTGCCAGGCAGGAAAGTGTTTCCGCGCTGCGTTTGCAAGCACGTGTCGCAACTCTCGCTAGCCGACGACAGCTGGCTTGTCTGAAGTTTCTTTTCCTTCTTTCGAACAACTCAGTAAATATAAATAAGGACACGTACCTAAAAGCTCCGAACCGTCACTCCAGAAGAACTAGCAACGAGAAATGCATACGTCCAGTCATGTCACGTTGTCACACGTTTAAGTATTCTTTTTTTCCCGCAGTTATAGAGTTGTGGAATGACCTGCCGAATGACGTCGTCAGTGCTCAATCACTTGATTCATTTTTGTCGCTGCTGGAATGTCATTTAGAGGCATTGGAATTGACTGGTATCGGTGCGCAAATAAAGGCAAAAACACGGTATCGCGCAAGTACTTGCACATTGTTACACGTGTTAACAGTTCTCACATGTATGTATTTCATGTTACTTGTTCCTAGGGCATAACCTTGTTATTGCTATGTTCTTATTTATTTTGAACATGTATGCTAGCTTCTTTTTACACCCTTGAAATAGTTGTATGCATGGTTCATCTATAACTTTTTCTTTGCTCTTCTCGCTGTTATGGCTACCTTGTACAGCGGATTTTCCCTTTTTATTTTCCTGATAAGCTTTATTTTGTATGCCCTCTCCTGTATAGGCCTGAGAAGGCCCACAGTATTGAATAAATAAATAAATAAATAAAATATCTCTCGTGCACTTCATTGCTAACTTCGGCACAATAGGCATCAAATGTTCTCACCGCGGTGCTGTAGTCGTTATTCTTCTCGTTCGGCCCGAACTGGAGGTTGTTGAAGACGTCCAATGCGCCGTCACCGGCAATGTTCAGCAGTAGCGGTGCCTTCGATGCTTCCGTTTTCGGCTGGTCCGTTGCCGCCGTCGCCTGCAGAAATAACTCAAACTTCTGCTTAAACCGCTTCCATTTTTCTGTGAAGTTACCCGCCAGCCTCAATGGCTCCGGAGCCTTCAGGACGTCCGTGACGTAACAGACGCAGGAACGATATCCCCCGCCGTAAAGGGGCCGCTTCTGACTCCACGTATGTGGGCGTGGGTTCGATAGAAGAGCGGTATAAGATAGAAGAGGCGACTTGTGTGCTGGCCCGGACCACTTGTCGCCGTTAGAGGTCGGCCGGCCCGTTTCCCTGCCAAGCGCACGGACGCCGGCAGTGACGAGCGTCGTTTCCGAAACGGCGATGGTAGTAGCAAACGCCAGGCGTTGGTGACACGTCACGGCTGGTCGGAGTGTGTCTCGGCTTGCTGGAAGTTCGGTTGCGCGAATGGCGACGCGCGGCGATGTTCCGCAGCAGAGACGATACATTCGAGCAGTGTTGCGGAGTTGTCACTCCGGAATTGGAATTGCAATGACTCCGGAATCATTCCACATTTTCGCGACCCCGGAATGGAATGGAAATGGAATGGGAACAACGCTTGGAGGAATGAGAACGGAATCAAGCGCCTTTTGCACAGAATGGAATGGGATTTGGATTACGTCTTTTTTCCGAAAATAGAGCACGTTTTCGACCACGCTGTCTTTCAAACTTCAAACATTAGTAAGTCAGAGCCTAGAATACAACAATAAAGCAGTATTTTTTAAATGGCTTGGCTCTAGTAAATTTATGCGAAAAGCGCCTACTACAGTTCTGTCCTTATATAGAGTGTGTTGCTCCGAAGTTTGTCTCTATTCTTCGCGGAAAGGCGGCTCTATGCCTTTGGTATCCGTCGTGAGGAACTACGGCGGCGGAAGACATTGCATACCTGCGCACAGGCGAACACAGAAAGTTCTCCTCACCCCATCCATTCTTGCAAGGCGCGCTTGACAAGCGTAAGTGCTGGCGAGCAGTGCGGCCTAGTGTTCCATATTCGATGCAAAGGCACAAGGTGCTTGAGCGGTGCACTGTTCCAAATAAAAATTCGGCAGATCCCACGTACCGTGGGAATCGATGTTATGCGGAGCATGCGCGGGATGGTGACTGTGGCGTAGTTTTTCACACTGAGCGAAACGTTACGGAATGACGCTAGAGAAATGTGGAAGTGGTTTACGAACACTCATGTGAAGAGTTCTTTACATTTGCGTAACGATGCCAACAGAAACATGAGTGTTACCAACACCAGACGTGGTAAGCTGATATGTAGTGTTTATATTCTTCAATACTGGATAGCGCGAATCCGAACGAGACAAAGAAGGAACACAGATGCGCAAGACAGGCGTTACTCGCGACTAACCTTCATTCAGGAAAGTTTCCCTAGATATATACACAGTCGAGTGGCACGCGCGGGCGCACTGCAGGTACGTTAGTCACAGTAGCGGTTGTTACAGTTGATATGCATATATGGCCGTTATGACGAAGAACGCACGCACGCACGCACGCGCGAACCCGTGTGCATGTGTGGAAGGTGTTCTTGATAGTTCTTGAACAAGGTCATCATCACCGTGATCAGTGAGCCCCAGCAGCTGGACCGGACTTTTTATTCGGATCCGTTCATGATCGCAGCTAGGAGGGGTCGAAGTGCAGTGAAGTGCGAGGTATAGTACAGCTGGTGGAAAACCTGGATGCCTCTTACGATGAAATGATCTATGACGCTTCCTGACCTGGACGTGGCAGCGAGGTCTTTTGATGTCCTGTCCCCGTTCAAGCCGTCTTTCACGCAGCATAAGGACCAGGCGTTTTTTGGTCTTGATAAATCAATGTTGAAGTCACCGGTAATGATAAGAGGCCCGGTTTTCTCGCAGATTTATGGCAAGAAGCGTTGTTCCCGGTTTTTGCGTAATCCACGTGGTCCACGTTGCGGACCACGTGGACGAGTGGATGGTAGTTGAGCGTCTGCCAGAGCTGTTCTGTCTACAGCTTCCTGACTTTCCTTGCGTCCGCCGCGGTGGTGTAGCGGTTACGGTGTTTGGCTGCTGACCCGATGGTCGCGGGTTCGATCCCGGCCGCGGCGTTCGAATTTCGATGGAGGCAAAATGCTAGAAGACCCTGTACTGTGGGATCTCGGTACACGTTAAAGAATACCAGATGGTCAAAAATTCCGGAGCTCTTCGCTACGGCGTCTCTCGTAATCATATCGTGGTTTTGGAGCATAAAAGCTAAACAATTATAATTATTATCACTTTCCTTGGGTGTCAATGTGTGTGTGTGTGTGTGTGTGTGTTCGCGGTTACTGTGTTGGTTGAGACTTTCTATCACCTGTGGCACATACCCGCAAAACATGAACTCTGGTGTGCGGGTATGTGCCACACGTGACTGAGAGAAAGGGTTTCATGACGTACGCGACAGGTATTTTGCGCTATTCATGTCATGACCAGTGGATCATGTTCGTTATACACTGATCCCCTCTTATGCATATTTGGTTATATTACAAGTTAAGGAGACGACCTGGAGAGCGCCCAGACGTAGGCGGCTAGATAGATAGATAGATAGATAGATACGTAGATAGAAACGGCCAAAGTGCCTGAGGTTCGCTAATAAATGCTTCACATTTAATACGAGCAGATCTAGAGGCTTTTCTTCCCTCCTTAACCAAATCTTAGTTTTCTCCATATTCACGACCACTCCAAACGCGTGGCAAAACTGCTTAGTCTTCTTGAACGCTATTTTTTCAACATAAAAATACACTATGTCGTCATTTGAGCATTAATACATTTAAGCTTATTCTCTGGGAGTGTCCAGCGCTAATACGCAAAACTAGGGACGCGGCCTCCAATGAAGACCTTCGGGTGCGTTGGCGGGCCGCGCTGCTCAGCTCAGGACTAGACAATCAACTCTGGGCGATCCAGCAGGCCAAGGAAGCTGCTGAGAGACACGGTCTCTCGGCCGACTCCTAGGCGGGAACCCAGCCCGGAAACCTGCAGGAACTTATTAAAGTTATTCACTCACTCACTCACTTAAACAATATTACAACATCGCCATTTTTTCAAGCATGCTGACCATGCAAATACTATAGGTAGCGGTGCGGCACAGACAAAGGACGGGAAACAGACTACACGAGCGCTGACTCTCAAGTGAAAAATTTTTTTCGTGCAAAAAAAAAAAAAAAAGAATGCGTTTCAGTCACATGGTGATTGCCCGTCCGTTTCTCGTCCTTTGCCTGTGCCGCGGAGCACGTTTACCCCAATGTGTTAATATACCAACTCGCCCAGATCGCCGCATTAGTATAATAGGTAGCGGGAGAACTGCCCCTATGGGAATTAGTAGGATGGTTGTACTGCACGAGATATGTCACCAAGCTACTAGCCCTCGACCTTGGTAACGTGTTTTGCGTACTTTTGCAGTTCCTAATGCATCTGATGACATCAGATTTATGGGGCGTTCATTCTGAACTCAATAAAACTATCAAGATGCATTTCCTATGTTGAGGAATTACAGGAATGGAAGTGAACTGCCCGGCCATTCCCGGAATGGTAACGGGCTAAGTTTTTTCATTCCGAGGAATTGAAAGGAATTGCGGCGACTTCTAAATTCCCGGAATGGAATTGGAATAGAATGAAGGCGCCATTCCGCAACACTGCATTCGAGACGCTCACACAGGGCGTCGAGAGGCGAATGTGGTGTCGCAGAAGACGGCGAGTTCGCAGCGTGGTTGTACTCTCACCAGTAGACGGTTGGGGTCGGTGTGGCTACTTCCATCACCTTGTCGGCCAACGCGGCAAGTCCGGTGAGGCAGAAGCTGTCGCGAGAACCATCTTAGCCGGTAGTCGTTGTAAAAACAACTCGCATGACAGCGCCTCTTCGATGCGTTCCCTCCGAGCAACTGCTTCATTCTGCCAACTAGGGCGTCGGTCACCGAGTTCTTCAGCGGACAGAAGCTGCGAGAACGCTGTGAAACTGCGGTACGTTGTAGCAGGTTCGTCTTGAGGTCGTCATAGGCTTTCGCAGAGGGTCAATCGCGACGGGCGAGAGTGCCGCAACTGCGTAGTGGAACTTTGTAGCATGGGACCGGATAGCAGCAACTTGAAATTGCGATTCCGCCTGAAGAAACCACGCCGACGGATGTTGGTTCCAGTGCTGAGGAAGGCGAAAAGCGATGGCTGACCAGGAGGGCTCACCGCGTTGCTGCTCGGAAAGGTTCCGGGCATGAGAACTCGTACTTTTGGTCTGTTCCATGGTCGATTCTGCCACGGAAAAGTGTGGTCACAATCACGTCTGGGTCACCAAACTTGCTCTTTTACGAGTGGGAGAGCGAGCCCGACACGACCGCAGGGATCTGAGGCTCTTTAATCACTGATTCGAACGCTAGCGCGCGCAGGCCCGTGTCAGCGGCACCTACCTCGTGGAAGAGCGAGCGTCCCAGTGGTTTTAGATGCGACGCCAATGCTGCTTCCGCTACCCGCTCAAGCACATACAAAGACGTGCAGCCATCCATGGCGCGCCGGCAAAACTACCTTCAAGAGATACTGAACAAAAACTGACGAAAACATGGAAATTCTACTTGGAAGGCGCGACTGTTCCGATAAACAGAGTTTATTGCACGTATTTTTGAACATTGGCTGTATTTTTGGTGGATTGTCAGCGCACGGCAACTGCGCGCCCGCGCGATGCAGGGTGCACGTGTTCCTGTCATTCTCTTTTCTTACTCCGCCTCTCCTTTACAAAGGCGCTGACGCGTACTTCACCATTGAGGCGCTTTACCCCAGCCGGGAGCATTGTTCGCTGCCGGTGCCGTTCGTAGTGGTCCTATGAACCGTAGTAATAGGCGTGCGCACAACAGGGGCATGGTAGGAGGGGCGCCCCCTCCTAGTCGTCTTAATCATATCCAGCTTTCAGGGACACTGGATGATCAGCGCTCCAAGCGGTCACTGCTGGAAGCTTGCCCGTTTTCAATGGCACAGGGTCATTTTTCGGCGATAAAAAATCGTAGAGGCGCAACTTCCAAAAGTTCCCAGGAAGGCACGTTCTAGAAATTGTACTGTACCTCACAAATGCAGCACTTTTGCCATCGGGGCGTTTTATTTTGTTCCCACGACGAGTAAAGTTTAAACAGTGGGATCCTGTGGAAGCCACCGCAAATTCGCCTTGTTTTTCAGGGCAAAAACGGGCCATGTGAAAAAAACTAGAAGGAAACCCGCAAAGTTCCCTGAGATCTAAGTAGTATGAAGACACAGCCTCCATTTGAGCATGCGATCATGTTTTGGCGTGAATAAAAGCACATTCCAAATTGAGGTTTTCTACAACGCAGTCGTGTCTATCGCTTGCATCTTTCATCGCAGTATCTTGATAAGACCAATTTTATCACCACTGACGCAGTTAGCGTTGTGGCCGAATCGGTAAAGCAGTGGCATCACGTGTCGCGCCTGGGCGTCGCGTCGAATGTTCGAATCCGTGATAACTTTTTTTTCTTTCTTTTTTTTTCTTTACAGTATTGCTCCTCTTTGCGTGGGGGTACAGTGGGTTACGGTGCTAGCCAGGTGACCCGCAGGACACGGGTTTTATCCCGGTCGCGGCTCTAGCATTTTCGAAGGAGGTCAAAATGCCAGAAGCCCTTGCATTATCCGGAGCCTTCCATCACGGCGTGCCTCATAATGAAGCCGTTGTTTTGTACTGAATTAGAGTCTGGGGCCGAGCTAGTTGATACAGCGACATAATGAAAACGGTAAGCGCACGGTAAGGCTGGAACAAGAATACCGAACAAGAAGAACAAGCGCTCTGCGTGTGTCGTCATCTTGTTCCAGTCTTACCGTGTGCTTACCGTTTTCATTATGCCGTTGTTTTGGCACGATTTGATTGTTGGTACATTCGATTGGTCGTTTTCGAGCGCTCCAGAGCGCTCTGGAGACGAGCGTCACGTTCAGCTGGTCGAAATCGAGTGCTCTGGCTACGTTCGGCTGGTTCTTCCAGAGCGCCACGCTGCATCTCTGAGAGCTCTAACTTTGTACTCGGAGTCCGACCGTGATCTGATCACGTGACTCCCGCGTCTCGTGTGTTTGCTACAGAAGAGGCGGTGACGCGTATCCTCTTCCGGCCTCCGATTGCTCTGGCGAGTGGCCGCAGAAACCGCTCGGACTCGCTTTCTCTGGCTGGGATGCTTTAAGCCTTACCTCACCGAGTCGTGTGAGCACAAAATTTATGATAGCTTTAATGGCAAGGTTAGGCGTCTTTTAGGTGTACTACGTTAGCCTCACGATGCAGTAGTCCCTGCCGGGGAACGTATAAAGAAGTTCGTTATGTTACGTCCGAGCGTGGTTGCCGAAAGCGATAGAAAAAAAGTGTTGTAGGTATTCGGTACATTCATTGCGTATCTGATAGGCTAACGAAAGTAGGAAGTAGATATGGCGTTAACGTTGTTTTTGCGGCAGGCAATAAGCTAAGTAAGATATAATTGCCGCTATGCAGAGAAAGAATGAGCGAGTGAAAGACAAGGAATGACCGATATTAGAGGCGAAGCTCCTTAGGGCCGAGCCTTGTCGTTGTCCGCGTCCGACACGGTCCACGAAACCGAAACCGACAAAAAATAGAAACATTTGTGAACCGCAACGGAAAAAAAGAAACATCTGTGAAAAAAGAATACTTGAAGGGGCGCTGAAGTGAAAAAAACATCTGTGAAAAAAAATACACGTGAGGGCGCTACAGTGAAAAAGAAAACATCTGTGAAAAAAAATTGGCCGCGTATCTGCGTGCTTCGCTGCAAATGTCGTCTAAAGACGATAGAAGAGGTGCTGCGTGGGATATGGACGCCATCTGGCAATACTTCGGGAAACATGAGTGCTGTGTTGCGGGCTGGTAGTCCCGGCGCAGCGGCAGGCGAAGACTGGCGGTGACCAACGCGACCGGTGGGGACGCCGGCCAGCCCGAACACGCTGTTTGGCGCGATGCGCCGAAGGAGAAGAAACGTCCGCACTCAACGAGTACTCTCCACAAAGTGTCTTATTTACACGTCGCCTGGGTAAAACAGGAATGCCAGAGCGGCGCCCCCTGTCGTTCGTACAATGCAATACTGAACCGAAACCGAAACACAACATGAGCTTGTGCAGAGGGCACGGAGGAAGACAAGTTTCAGCGCAGTCGCATTTTCAGCGCAGCTTGAGAAACATCTTTAAAATTGCGTATCTATGTATTTTCTATTAAAGGAACACACCACCTAATACTTACCTAATGATGTTGCGCCTCAAATATGCGTAATGTTTGTTTTTGATCGACAATGTACACAAGTATGAACCTAGTCAGCCGTTCAAGATGGCTGGACCTTGGGCAAGTGGTTCAACTTTTGCCGGGTGGCTGAATCGGGTGACGTGCCGACAAACAGAAAGACAGACCAAAATTTCTGCGTTTAAGTTGCCCAAGAAAGACTATCGTCTTTAAAAATATACGATAAGGCGCTGCAGGGAAAATGTGTATATATAAGCGCGTTCCAGACCACACATACTCTTTCTGCCATGGACCGTGAGCGCGCGCTCGCCCGCGAAAGGCAACGCCGACGCATACAGCGAGCTACCACCAGGGTGATGTGCGTAGACCTTGTGTTTGCCAACTTCAGGCTACATCCGATTGAAGAACCATCGGCTCTGCATTTCACGGACCATAAAGCAGTAATGAAGGGAAAATGGAATCCACAACTCAACACAACATAACATTTATTACCAATAAACATTTTATACAACTGTACACACGCGTTGTCACTCATTTTCATGTGCGAGTGGGCAATGACACGGGAGATTCAGAGCTACCGAACGATCCCCAGTGCTTCGCCCACTCATCATCATTCACTTCGTGGATATGCGTGGACTTTTTTTTTTTTTTTTGTTCAGTGAAACACGCGGTCAAATTCACTGATTGCCGTACAGGTGTGGTGTATAGACTATTTTACGGATGGGTTCGGTGCCGGCATATTGGGCTGTTAGCCTTGCCCTGTGGTATCTTCAACAAATAAACGAACTGCGCTGCGGTTGACGTACACACATGATAACGGTTGGGTTGGTGCGTTCGACGTTTCTTGGCCTTATCAATTCACGCCGTGGAACATAAGAATAAGAAGAAATTTGTTTAACAGGCCAAGAGCCCAAGGTGGCGGCTCCCACATGTCTTACGTAAAATAGTCTATAACGTTCTGTTGAGCTGCGGCCGCTTCCACGTAGGCAGACGGGTCGCTACATTGATCAGAGATTGATAGAACATAACAGATCGCTAACCGGAGGCTCACCATCTAATCTATCTTTCATTGCTGAGAGTGTAAGTGCACGCCAAAATTCGATGCATGAGCAGTTTAATATCGGCATTGGAATGAAGAAACCCGTCTGATAATTGAGGCAATTGGCATATTGAGAATAACGGCAGCGCATGCGTAGAAACACGACCCGCAATAGTAGAAACAGTGCTAGGCTCGGATTTTGCAAATCAGTTCTGCGGAATCCCGCAAGGTGGCGGAAGGGTTAAGAAAGGGAAAATAGACAACCACCCGTTCGTAGTACGAAGCCACAAGGAAATCCATACGGATCCATACAAGGAAATCCGTATGGATTTCCTTGTGGCTTCGTGCTACAAACGAGTGGTTGTCTATTTTCCCTTTCTTAGGCTCGCATTGTCGAATCGCCGTCCTTCTACATGAGCAGCGTTCTCTGTTTCTGCAAGTAGTGCCGGTCTTATTTATTACATTTGTTTCATCTCCGGAAAAGAGACATCCTGGCGAATTTCGAGTGGAACACCACTGCACTCTGGTGCCCAGCCCAATATGCAGGCTTCAGCAGGTTCATATGGACAATCTCATGCCATCGACGTGGTTGACCAGAACGGCTACCTGCGGTCCGCGGGTCGCATGCGGCCATCACGACAATGTTATGCGGTCTCCGGCACGACGTCAGAACTCTCCCCTCCCCTTGTCACTACCAGTCTTGCAGTAGACGTGACAGTTTTGACCTCAAGTAGGGCTCGACAGGAACAAAGAAAGATGGCACTTCCAGTTGGCTTGGTCCTCCATCCTCTTGTGTTTGAAAAGTGCATCCTTGTGACATGCGCGTTGAAAATAAACACGATTTCCATCCCACTTTTGTACATGAATATCAATTGTCAATTCCCCTTTACTCTCTTTGCCTGCAACTCCCCCTCCTCCATTTGCCGTCCGGGCCCGCGGTGTCGGCTTCATGCAATTCAGCTCTTCGCCTGTAAAGGTTGCCGACCCCTGGATCAGACGGCTCAAGCAGCTCGACGGCGAAGAACGAAGTTTGCTTGACCACGCTATACGGGCCATGGTACTGTGTCCCTCAAATCACTGCGTGCAAGCATCTCCAAGACGCGCGCTTTCACGGTGCCGAGGCGAATTTTTAACTGCTATCACAATTAGAGCAGATCTCACTGCGCAGTTGCACAGTGTTCCAAAACGCTCTTGCTGGTCCCACTGCAGCGCTCGCCGCTAGCAGACGACAGGGCACGGAAGGGTACACTTAAATGTGGTCGCCCTCCTGACTGGTCGAGGAGGCCTGCATCTTGGACAATGCTGCACGGAACTCATAAAACATTTCATAGGGAGTTTTAGAATGCGTACGCAAACCTATGCGTTAGCTTTTGCTGCCAATGCCAGCGTGTCGTCTGTTAAGTGACGGAAATACCGGGCGACCGCAACGAGCGCTATCTTTGCGTACGCTATAGTTCTAAGACTGCCTGACATCATATGCTCCATACGGGACGGGAGTGACCGCCGACGGGTGCGTTGGAAAAAGCGATTGAGTGCCCCCCCCCCCCCCATTTTTTTTTTGCTTTCCGTCCAAGCTAAGAAGAATTGAAGCTGTGGCTTTCGTGCGCAGAGCTAATGCTGCAAAGCTACAGCCACCCATCGACGTAGCGCCCATGACTTTACAGAAACAGGTTACGCATGCTGCGTCATCGACCAGTGCCAGCACCCGGATACCGACATGAATCCAGAGAAAACCTTGACTCATGTTCTCGTGATGTAGACGGGAACGAAGGTCGGATGCGCCAGTTTTGCATCCCAAATCCTCCTGCCTTCAACAGTGCCACAAGTCCTGGCATTTGAAGCAGCGCGGGCCGCGTTGAGGACTACGGAATCTTTACCTGAGACTCCAATTCCTGCAAGCCATGTCTTTTTCCAGCGTTGAGAGGGTTATCGCAAGAAGGGTGAGCTTCTATTTCACCATTTTTCAAGGGGCACAGCGTAATACTGCTATGTCGGCTTAACCGAAAACTGCCAACGCTATTAGAAGGGTGCTCCGTTGCTGACCCAAAAATTACGGTTTTGATTTTGGCCGCGGCGGTCGCATTTTGCTGGAGATGAAATCATAGAAGCCAGTGCAGGCTCGTAGCCAGGAATATTTTTCGGGGGGGAGGGAGGGCCCACTTGCTGAAGGCCTTGAAAAACACCCATTTTCTCTCACAATCATTAGAATTCCGGGAAGGGGAGGGGCAGCCTCCCTCCTTTCCCACTGCCTACTTTTCTGGGCCGTTGTGTTGAGCTGTGGGAGGGCACTTTAAAGGACTCCTGACACCAAAATTGAAACCTCGAGATGTTTGTGTTGTTTGACTTTCCTGTATACGGGGGCACATCTGACCGATTATTAGTGACGAAGTAAGCGTGGAGTGCTCACTTGAGTTGGCTGCACCTCGCGACATCCTGGTACGGCGTAGATAGAGGCCCCGCGTGACGTTCCACGAGTAAAGCAAGTATTGTGGACGTCACAGAAGGTTTGCGGGGCGCACGTGCACAATAGGGAACCAGCGCTGGAGTTTCCGCGGCCGCCCTGGTGGCCAAAGCGCGCATACTCCAGCCGCTCCCGCGGACGAGAGTGGCGACTGGTTGAGGCGATGTGGGCGCGTATCGCCGAAACAAAACAAGAGGATGCTGGCGGTACTGTTGCGCATTCAACTGCCACAATACGAAGAAATGGGGGAGGACGTATCCTTCTATGTTTTTCCTTCTAAAACGTATGAATATGAACGGATGCGGCGTTGCATCCCGGCAGTCAGGCGAGCACAGTATGTTCTGCTCTTGCTCTACTGCCTAGTGGCGTCGGGCTGGTTTCTAAACCGAATTGCGCGTGTCTGCTAGATTTATTCGATAGTAAGGGCCACCAGTGGAAACCGGGGCCAACGAGAGGAATTTATACGGTGTTTTGTCGTAAAAAAACGTACATATTATGCAGGATGCAACACATGTAACAATTTTTTCATCTGACCACCACCAAGTTCATTTCTGATGCCACCGCGTGCAATGAATGATACGATAGGCAGGTAATCTGCATCATTTGCAAACAGTTACGCAGAAGGAAAGCTGTCTGTCTACGAGATGTGTACGGGGGCACGTTCGCGCCGAAGCCGCTGCAAAGTTATAAGAAATACGCCCGCGATGGATGCCTCCGTTGAACTTTACTTGTGCTACAGACAGAGTTGTCACGAACAAATCAGCGGACTACTCGAAGCTTAGCTTACTGGAGTCAGCCGATGCGGTAAAGCTTCTTTGTTTATTGGCTGCCGCGGCGAAGTGCCATCGCAATTATATGCCTCGCTAGAAAAGGGTCAAATATCTTGGATTTTTACTCGCCGTTTAATTCGCCTAACGTACTGTGTTAGTTTTTTCGCTTGCCTATGCCTGCTTAGAATAAACGTGTTTGATCAACATCGACACTTGCTATAGCGTTTTACGTGCCAAACAAGGTATGATTATGAGGCACGCCAAAGTGTGGGAATCAGGATTATTTTTGACAACCTGGGGTTCTTTAATGTGCACATAAATCTCAGTACGCGGGTGTTCTTTGTATTTCAACCCCATCGAAATGCGGCCACCGTGGCCTGTCCCGCGCCCTCGAGCATAACAGCGCGACACCATACATGCTATGCTAGCACGGTGGTTTGCTTGATCAACGTCCGCGTGCATACATACCGCGGGCTGGGCATACATACCACGGCAGAAAAACGTTGACGCAGATACTCCTTGCCTCTTATTTTTTTTTTTTACTGCAGTAGTGGGCAGCTGGTATCGACGCAGCACGTACTTCTCAATGGAGGCTGTGAGCCTGCACTAGCTTGACACAAATCCCAGGGCGTAATCAGAAAATGGTGACGACGGAGTCGCCACCAAGGCACAGCACTGTCTCTTTGACGCCGTATGCACAGACGTAGTCTGCTCTGTAGGACTTGTCTTCGTTTTCCAATGCTTTCTTGAGAAAGTAGCCTTCAGACAAAGTTATTTTTTTTCTAAACCATAGAGCAGTATCATTGGCGCAATGGCTGCTCGAGCTGTTCGCGCCAAAATGAAGCACGGGAACTGCACACGCGCGTGCGCTCACCGCGGTACAGTGCGGCCGGTCGTTTGAGTGCGAGCGGCATTGCCTCCGAGATTAGCCGGCGGCGCGGAGGCCATGCGAGCGGCTGAGTTATGTCGCGACTCCCCGCCAGGCGCCCTTTTTCGGCGCGCCACCTATCCAGCCTATTGTTCCGCACCCCTCTTACTTTGTTGTCGGCCTGCTCTCGAGGTAGTTTTCGTGAGGGGACACGCGCTTAACAGGTTTAACCTATACCGAGGCACCCACACACTTTCAATGTCTACCGCGCGCGGGGCCCCGATTTGAAAACCGCGCTTTCAACGTCACCACAGCTTGTGTGCACGTGGTCTTTGACGCTCCCCCGCATGGGGCGCCTGTTTCTTGTGGTTTTTAGGCGGGCGTTTTGAAGTTACGCTAAAATGGTCGCAATTAACTACGCTAGAATGAGTTATGCGATACGCTAGAGCATTTACGATTTAACTTAGGGATTGCCAGACACAAAGCTACAAATTACAGTAAAAAAGTCATCAACAAAAATTTTGCTGTCAGGGGTCCTTTAATGAACACCAGACGGTCGCAATTTGCGTCGCCCTCCTCTACGGCGTGCAGGTAATCGTATCGTGGTTTTAGCATGCAAAACCCCAGGTAATAGTATTTTAGTTTATTAAAGAAATCACAAAATTTAGGTAGTGTTTCTTGTTTCCTTGCGCACTTCGATGGACGGAGCCGGAGAGCAGCAGATCTGTACACTCTAAGAAAAAATAGTGTGTGCGACTCCTGTCGGGGATTCCTGACTTGCCACGTATGTCACTCTCTTAATTAGTGTTAAAGTGGCACGGTGACTCTCTTGTGGGTCACGCCACTCTCCAAAGAGTGTATGATGATCTCCAGAGAGAGTTGACGTGACCCTTTAAAAGAGGGCCATATGCGTGGCAAGCCAAAATGGTCAAAAGAAACTTTTTTTTTTCTTAGAGTGTAGCGGTAGCACACGCGCGTGATAATTTGTGATATGAGCCGATTTTTGTGTGCCGCGAGCCAACACCTTAGAAATTCATTACTTTCCACTTGGAGTCATATATTCAGCAACAGCGTGTTAGGTGAGGGAAGCGAATCTCGGAGGCGGCGTGAGCATTTCGATGGACGCAACACGCTAGAAGCCCGTGAGCATAGATTTAATGCACGATAAAGAAGATCACGGTGTCGAACTATCGGCGGCCCTCCACTACAGCGTCACTCACAATCACATCGTGTTCTTGGGGCGTAAAACCACAACAATTATTGTAACAAGTATCACCACCTTCTCTGTAGCCAGAGAAATCTAACTGGAAGTAAACAGCTCTAAAAACACGGGGAAGGCAAGTGACCAGACGCTGCAAACTAAGAAACTTAGGGCTCGATATTGCGAAATGCTCTCATTAGACTGTTAAATGTACGCCAACTCCTCGATATCTGCCATCGGCCGAGCTTTTCGACCCAGGAACATAGTTGCACCGCTTGCGTTGAGCCGCCCAAAACTGGGGCAGAACAGAGCTTGTCGGCCCTCGGCTGGACCTGGCTTGACTAGGCACACATGGAATCACAAGCCCATACACGAAGTGTTCACGTGATCACATTGTAATTCACGAGTATTGGCTACGTATCGGCCGGCTTCCATTGGGGATCGCTTGGCAATCACAGCACCCAGTACCGTAATGACCTCAATAAACTTAATTGGCCTCACTTGAATATTTCAGGATTGGTCACATATAGCTTGCATCCCAAGTCAATCTAGGCTTCATTATAGCTGATTACTTTAATAAAATACATTTACTTGCATATTCGAGGCTCGATCCCTATGACCTTGCATCCCAAGTCAACCTAAGCCTAATTAGCTAATTAGCTTATTTTCCATTTTTTAGGCTCACACTTAATAGTGTTAATTAGACTAAGCTCGGCACATATTACCGCGCTCGGCATGACTCTGCACAGGAAAATCCCAGCTCGGCTGAATTAAAATTTATTAGGCTGTGATTGCATTTGCCTAGTTATGTGAAACCAATTAGGTTTTACCATGCTCAACATAGCTTAATAAGGCTTGTCAACGGTTACATTGCCTTAACTAGGTACAGCTATCCTTAATTTTGCTTAACTTGGCCGCGGCGATGCGACCACGACACGGTGTCCACGCCGCAAACGGGACAAACGGCGGCCATTGCACACCTGCTGTTAAAAGAAAGGGAATAACTGAACCCGTCTGGCTGCACTTTCGATACCTCCGGTGTTGTCGTGCGCCGTTTTCTTATTCTACAGCGTTAAACGAGTTGTTGCCAAAGAAACGGGAAATGACTAGCCATTTTAACGTTACCACTCGCCGGTCTTATCTTCGTCGCCCACGCAACGGAGAACGGCGGCAGACCAAGCCAAGAGGTGATGGTGTGTGTTCTGAACTCTTTTTCTTTTGTTTCTTTCTTTCTTGCCACGCGCAACTCTTGACTTCGCGCGAGATTCAAAAAGATAAAAGCCATGCGGCACGTGGTGGAAGACACGCGAACTAAACGCCGATGTCCGAGAACGCTGGACCTGGGGGGCGCGAGTTCTGCCCTTTACTCAGTCGGACATCTTATGCCACCTTTAATGCTCAGGGTTATGACTGCGCATGTTTTTTGACAATAAGGGCGAATGAGGATCCTTCATGGTTAAATGAAAGAACGGTTTCCTTCCTATCCTTACACCAGGAAAGACGGGGCTTATGAGAAGCACGTCATCACATGATTTTCATTTCTGCATACACGCTTGTTTTGTTATTTTCGGACGCGAAAAAATGGGGGGGGGGGGGGCGGCTATGCTGAGACTTCCCTAATGGAGGACCCTGCGGACGCCTATGGGGCTGAGCGGGTTCAGAGACATGGGCGACGGCTGACATTGTTGGCCTTTCCGTTTAGGGTACATGAAACGTCACCAAACGTCATCTCTAGTTACGGCGCGGCCGCTAGACGCGGAAGTATGAAAAAAAAAGCATTAAATTCATTACTTATTTCCTTTAGTTTATGCCTGAAATGAAGGTTGTGTCTAGTCTATTGATTTTAGCACCCGATCTTTCAATTTGGCTGAAAATCTTGTTCAGTATCCTTTCAGACATTCGCCTGGTCACGTGGTACCGTAGCAGCGATGCTCCGAGCTGCGATGCCTCTCTGGAGCGGATCACGTGGCGTCACGTCACGCCTGCCATGCTAGCACTCCAGTGAGGCACACTCTAAGAAAAAAAATGAGTATGCGTGACCCTTTTCGGAGAGTTCTGACTTGCCACGTATATGACTCTCTTTAAATAGTCACGGTGACTCTCTTGGTGGGCCAGGGTCGGCTCGCTCTAGGAGAGTCCCCTGACCCTCTAGGAAGAGTGCAAAGACTCTCATCGGGAGGATCACGTTACCACTCATAGGGAGTCAGACGACTCTTGCCGGTAACGCTCCTAGGGGAGTCAAGGGACCCACACCGAAGCATCAAGCGACTCCACAAGTATTTTAAGCTACTCATTTGATCCTTGCTCTACTTTTGCGCGACTACTGTTGAAAATAGTGGAGTATTCATTTTAAGAAAGTCGAATAATACTTGCCGTTCTGCCCAGCGACTGTAAAAAAAGAGTAGTTCAGTTTTAGCATTATTTTAATAAAACTCGTCAAAACAACACATATTTTCCAACAAAGTTATATAGAAAGCGCGAAAAGATGGTCTGTGATTTCCAATTAAGAAGTTTGGGTATTCCTCATTTACATGCTTCTATGAGTAAGTATAGCCAACTAAAATGTGTGACTGTGATGTGCACAGTGTCATATGGTGCTAAATGAACAGCAGAAATCGCCATCATGTTTCCATATTTATTCCTTGTGATTAAGAAGAAATAAAAAAGTGGTGACGGCTTGAGGCATCAGACTTGTGACTTGCTAGGTTGTCGCTTCTGTCCAGCGTGAGCACCACGAAAAACGGTATCTGAAAAGCAGAACGTGATATTATGATGAGAAAATGAAATTGCAGTAAAAGTTTGCAAAACCTACACAATAAGTGGTTCACACAGACATAATAAAGGCTAACAACAAAACAACAAAGCACATCCTCCGGCAGCCAGGGGCATGCCGTGACCGCACGTTTTACAAACGTAACCCATCCTTAAATACTCAGATGAACAGATGCGAGTACCAGGGCCCGAACGACACCCAGCGCGTGCGTACGCCGTCTACGTCGAGATCAGACATGTCATATGCTAGAATTAGCGCACATAACTCCCACAATCACGTACACTCACTCGATTCTGTCATAGCGCCCAACGTCATCGCAGTGTATGCAAACCACGAAAACAGCAAACAGAAACGAGGGAAAAGAGTGCACGCCGGCGGCCGCAACAACGCGGGCCGTCGAAAGTATAGAGCTTTTTCACTTTACCGGCGAGGCATGTCCAACTTGAATGACTACCGCGTACATTCTGGAAGCCACCGTACTATATCTGCACCTCAAACTACCGTCTTTAAGCCAACAAAAACCATTACATATAGTGCGTCTGAGCGTTCTGTACACAGGCTTTTTTTTTTTTTTTCGCGTTCCCACGCGTGGAAGCACGCCGCACACTCAAGGTCGATGGAAATGTTATTATGAAGTAGACTAAAGTGCACCTCAAAACGACATCTTGCACCTTCAGTAGTGCAGACACGACGTGCGATCAGCAAGAAATGACCCTCCATTATTGTTTGCATCGCTCACTTCATGGGAGCTTGTACAGCAACGCGCATAACGGTGGTAACTCCTTAACTGACAGCTTTAGTTGGGCATCCGCAACAGCCCCGCGGATACAGGCTACTGTTGGAAATGGCGGGCACATTCCGCAGAGCTGCTGCAGACGCCCAGCTAAAGCTGTATAATTAGTACCTACGAAAGCAGTACACTCACCGTTTACTGGCACCCGTTGTCGGTGTCTGCAGCTCCATGAATATTCCGCCCTCCAAGCGTCACTTCGTGCACGGAGCCGGCTTCAATACCACCGAAGACGCGCAACCAACTCATCCACGCAACGCATTCCAATAGACCAGGAGACTGAGAATGACTGAGACGACTGAGACATGGGTGTTCTCTGACTGAGAGAGGAGAGCGGCGCGCCACCCCGGCGCCAACCCCGTCTGCGTCTGCGTCGCCGAGCAAGGCGCCACAACGGCGCCAAAGGGCGAGCGTGCGATATGTATGGCGTATACGGCGGCTCTTCCGTATACCGAAGCCAATCGAAACGCGCTTCAGGAGGGCCCAGTGACTCCTTCCCAAATGCGAACTCTTTTTTTCTGCCTGTACCTTCCAAAAGGGGTCAGATGGACACCCGAAGGGAGTCACGGTTCCATGACCCTCTTTTGACTCTCTTTTTTCTTAGAGTGCATATAGTTTCCTAATAATACACTAGAGGGAAATCTGACTCCAGTGTTTATGGTAGCTGCAACGCATGGCGCTTCAGCCAGCATGGAAATCATGGGTAGTACGTGGATTTGTCTAAGGTTCGTTCTTTATGCTCCGTTTGGCTCCGTTTGTCACCTGCAGCCGCTTCGTCACAAGACGGTGTTCAGCAAACGTTCAGTAGTTCCACTTCACCACCTTGACCTTTTAGGCTCACTGATTCAATTCGGGTCACGAAATTCGCAACGATTCCGTCTTTTAGGCGAAACAGACACCAAAACACAACAATAAACAACACCACAAGTGCGTTCGCAGCTGCAAGCACGAAGATTAGGCAAAATCATCAACTACCCATCATTTTCATGGTAGCTGAACGATTGCAGCGCCAGAGTTCCCTCTAGTAAATATTGTAGGAAGCTCTATCGCCCAAGGTGATTGCGACGCAATGGCATAAGAGAGCGTCTGCTCTAAAAATTAAGTATAATGTTTATAATTCACAGCGCGCAATATTAAAGGAACATTCACGCTCTCTTGAACTAAACAAACCAGCGCTAGAACATGTAAAAGCCATAAAATAGCCAGTCAGGTTAAAACCCCGTTCCAACCTGTATATTTTTTCTTATTTCGTTTGTTTTTTTTATTTCGCGAGATAGCGGTTACGGACACCGGCGGCGGAGGGCAACTACGGCGCCGAAAAAGGCCTTTGTTTTGATCTCATAACAGCTTTTGCTGCAAAAAATTACACGTGTCCCTCAGAAACCACGTATTTATTTATTAGACGCAATATTAATGACAACTGACAGACAATAATGCCGAGGAAAATATGCAAGATGTTATTTGTAATAATTGGGATATAAGTGTGAAGAAAGTGGACGAAAAGATAACTTGCCACCGGCAGGGGCCGAACATGCGACCTTCGATAACGCGGCCGATGCTCTACCACTGAGCTACGGCGGCGGTCATCTCCCCGTCCACTTTATAGGGTGTATATGAACATTTAAACCTAGGAGTGTTAGTCAGCGCCGATCGCAGCCATGGCGATGAGTGTCTGATAAGATCTGATAAGATCTTCGAGAATATTCTCTTTTTTCCGTCGCAGTAGAAATGAAGTTTGATTGTATATCATGTCGTAAATTTCGTGCGAGCACACGAATATGGCGTCATCTCTGTGTGCACTGTACCGCAATGGTAAGGGCTGTCAACCACAATGCCACAAGTCAACTGCGGTTCCTGCTTTGTGTGGCGCGGGTACGTTGCACTTGTGCCGTCTGTGCGTCGTTGGTATCATACGACCCAGAAGGGGTCCTCGAAAAAAAAAAAAAATTCGGCAGTACCCACGTACCGTGGGAGTCGATGTTATGCGAAGCATGCGGTGGGAAGGTGACTGTGGCGTAATTTTTGTTACTGAGCGAAACGTTACAAAATGACGCTAAACATTTGTATAAATTTTATACGCACACCTATACGTTGCCGAGCCGCGTATGTGTTATATAACCAGTTGTTTACAGTTCAGTAACACTGCCAACGGTAACGTGGGTATAACCAACACCAGAAGTGGTAAGCTGACATGTAGTGTTTATACTTGTCCCTTATGATGGAGAACGCACGCACGTTTCACGAACCCCCGTGTGCATGTGTGGAAGAAGTTCTTGACAGTTCATCATCACCGTGGTCCAGCTGGTCATGACTTGTTATTGGATTTAGTTGTGATCGCGGTGACGTGGGGTCCATGTGTAGCCAAGTATGATGTATAGTACAGCTGTTGGAAATCGTGGATGCCTCGGTCATGTCGTCTGTCGATGTAGCCGGCGACATGTTGGAACCTGAAGTCAGGGTTCGCGTGGTGAGGTATACGCCGTCGAAGCTGGTAGGCCTGGATAGTGCTGGTAGACCAACAACAGTGGATGGCGCTTGTCGTATTCCTAGACTATCTTGGCGTACGTGGCCTACGTAGCCTAGTCTACAAAGCGGCTATCAGTCAATCTGGCATCGTCCTCGCTCAGCATGAGGCCATTGCCCAGCCTCGTATGAAATGAAGATGAAACTGCGTCGTTCTGGCGGACTAAGTGCACTTTACGGTGCGATTGTGTAAATATCATACGTTACTTTCGTTGGTGTATTCCTCCGGGGTCGAGCAATGCTTCAATATTGCTTGCTGAATCATAGGAATAAAAATGTAGCGTTTATTAGACTGCTATAAAAACGAAGCCAACACTGGAGCCACAGACGTTAATCTCATATGACGCCTGCATCGTAGGAGTACACTGTTAGAACAAAGGGAGTGCCCCGACGCCCTTTGCGAGAGTTTTGGCTTGTCCCGCTGGGCACTCCCTTTTCCGGGGTGAAACAACTCCCTCTAGACAGGGAGTGATTCAACGCCTCCTCATGGAGTACAGTACTCCGTCTGCGATAGAGTGAAAGCACTCCTCCGAGGGAGTAAAGCTATCACATTGAAACAGCTTTGAAATAAAATTAATCGAGCACAGAAAATGGCACATTCATACGCGCACACATTCACGCAACCAAAACACGTAGAGCGCTCGCAACCAAAACGCATACATTAGAGGATTTTAGTCTGTCCGGCACACCGCTATACGCAAAATGCTTTGCTTGTACCAGAATACCGGGTGAGAACTGCGCATGCGCACGCCCGGTAAACATGGCCGTGCCGCCGAAAGCGATTGCCGTCCACCTCGAATCTATAATGTGCCCATCGCGCGCTCTGTCGCTCGTTATCTCCGAACTGATGCTTTTATTTGCTTTAGGTTCACGTCCTTAAGCTTCGACAGCAAGGTATTCGTGTCGATTCGGCACCGTTTTCGAGAGCCATACTCAAATAATCAATGATGTAGGCTTAGCGAGTGACAATCCCGGAATCTCGGAGCTCATACATTATGTATTTGTTAGTTGTTTTTATCCTCCACAGCTGGCGCAACTTGACGTGGCGGCAGCGACGGCACACGCTATCCGGTAATGTGCTAGGCCTTCGCTTTACCGAAATACCACACAGACTAAAATCCTCTATTAAAACAGAACGTTCCCGCTCTCTTAGGGAGAGATGTGAACGCAGGTGCGATGTTAGTGAGCGTTTCGCTACACTGTTAGTCAAATACTCGCTGGAATCCACGCCTTGCAGGCAGGAAATCCGTTCAAATTACGGCCGCTGCTAGTCAATTCATTATGCGACTCCGTAGGCGGCTCCCAGAGAAAGCAACACAATAGCCTTGACGCGGCTTTTGCAGAATTTTAGTTTATATTTTTCGTGGCTAGGTACGGCCTGCAGCGCTTACGTGTGGCGTCATGTCAATAGGCGACCCTAAAGTGGCAGCGAAAAAGGAATTGCGGCTCTCGAACAGCGTTTCACGGAATAATTTCTGCAATAATTGTCTCTAGGGATAATTAGGAAATGGACATCAATGTAAACACGCACATATAACAACACATACAAATCGCACACGACACAGGAATCGAACTCATAACTACAAGCACCGAGAGCATACACTCTAACCACTACGCCAAAGAGCCACCGGATGCTTCGTTGACTTTTAACGGCCTTATATATTTACAAAGTGGTTTGCAACGAGACGGCGGAGCATGCTACTTCTTTTTTTGCATCACCGGCGTGTGGATGAGGTTAGTAAATAGTTAGCGCGGCGCCATGAACTCACGAAGGCCACCGTTAGCACCTTCAGCTCCGACTTCCGTTCGTCATTTGTCGTGCCGCAAGAGAAATGATAAACCTGTGTTTTTTTGTGTGTTCATCATGCATCGTGGATGTTTCGCTCGCCCAAAACTTTGCTGATACCGGCGTGAGAAGTGCCTTTAGGCAGCGGAACTCACGTATGTGTATTCTACGAGCGTGTGCTGTTGGAGGAGTTTTGGTTATTTTTGCCGCGAGCTGCAAGTGTCTGCAGTGCGTTCTCAGCTGTTCGAAGACCATCATCTGTCGCGTGTTTTTGTTACGTACGTCGATGTCAGAGTTCCAAGGGCATTTAACGTGCACCTATACAAGCATGTGCATTTATTGCGCGTGTAGGTGCTGTTGCGAGCTGCAGCCACGCAGGGTCAGCGGCACCTGAGCAGTTAGACGAATATTTGCGTGATGAGCACTTACGCGCGCTGAGGCACGACATACAGTGCTTCTGAATTAGTCATAGTCAGTATTTAATTGCTTTCATGCTCGGAAACTAGCTACCCTTTTACTAAATAACCGCTACTCTTCCGTATCACGCCGCCGTCCAAATGTATGTCGAAGGCGTCCACCAAGGTTAAGCACGATGTCGATTAATTCGCGAGTGACATGTCTCCCTTAAAATAGAAAAGATAATACTGTTGCACTTCTGTATTGCGAACCTACGCGTGTAGTTGGCACTACCCCTGAAGAGATTGTGTCGTACCTATTTTTAAAAAAAGATGGCATTATTGTATGCCTCAGTGAAACAGCTGTTCTTCAGAAAATAAGGTTTGATTTTAATTGGTAGGATATTTTTGTCACGGCAGGACACAACTTGACTTTTTCGTGAGTCAGGATTACACATAGCACGAACATGAGTGCAGCAGATAAATAAAAACTGAAAAAAGTGGGTGCCATGTGCACTCCTACCACCTCGTGTACCTGTAGTTGATGCCCAAATCTACTATAAAAATTATGCGACCATTGATAAATGACCAACCCATCAATGATCGATCACAGTGGATCGGTTTCCGTTTACTGCGTGTCGCTTATTCGCACGATGTTTTGCAAGAATCATCGGTTCAACCCACCTGGTAGAACGCAAGCATTATCTGTAGCATACAGTGGTTCCAGGGGGGCGGGGGGAGGGGGGGTCCGCGAAAGGCATCTTCGAACAAAAAACAAAATACGCCTTTTTTGAAGAAACAATATGTCCAATGACAGCGGCCCCTTCCGTTTCTTTTGTTTCACCGCATAACAGTTATGCATTGCGGCGGAGCTGACTTATGCTTTCCATAAGGCTTTAAAGGGGTCATGAACCACTTTTCCAAGTAATGATCTAATGGCCTCAGTATCGGAGTGTACTGCCTCCCGAATCGATTGCCGCAAAAATTTCTCGAATCCGTCAAGAATCAGCGGAGTTACGGGGGTTTGGCGCACGCTCCCAGCGCTTTCTCTCTTTTCTCGTGCCGACGAGCGCACTGGAAGCTAGACAGGGAGGAATGGCATGGGGGAAAGAAGTTACGCCAGCGCGCGTCATGAAACGCGATCGCTCTCCCGCTGTGATTCGCTTGCGCGAGTGCGGCTACCGTGTACTGAGGAGTGCGGCGCCGGCAAGTGGCGGCACCCCGCGGCAAGAAGCGCATCTGATCCGAACGCCGCTCTCGATTTACGTCGGCTATCGGTCAATAAGCATGCTATGTCTCTTGTGACGTACAGCGGACAGACGCCCCGCCCACCGACGAGATTGAGAACCGGCCTCTGTTTGAAAAGAGGGTGCCTGGGGAAACGGCAACTTCGCGCTCCGCTTGTGGCCATTACGCGGCGCGCACGACTGTAATATTTGGCAGAGCAGTTCATAGCCGTGTCAGCTTTCCGCAGGATGTGTTTTTTGAATCAGCCCAAGGGGTGCTTCATGACCCCTTGAAGCTTTTACTACAATTTTCTACCACATGTGCTTTTTCAGGCTTGCATATTGAAGAGAAAGCGTAGCAAGAAACAGCTGAAATGTGGCGGCAGATCGCACAACTTAGTGACAAGCTGCTCAGATTGAATTGGCGTGGCACTTTAGTTTGACCATTCTTTGCCACGGAGAAACACAAGGCACCTATTTCACGCTGCATGTTGTGCAAATTTATAAGCCCCCCCCCCCCCCTTACTTCTCAATGCAAGGGGTCCCTCATCACTTCCACCAGTCGACAAGGGGTCCCCAAAACAGCCATGGCTGAGAACCACGACCTATATGTCAGAGCCTGAATAATTTCTTTTACATGTACAAGGACATTTTTGTCTGAATGTATTACACATTCTTAAACCTCAAGTGATACAATAAATGCTGGTTGTAGTACTTTATTTGAATCAAAACAATAACATCCACAATATCAATGTAAATTATACATTTTCATCTACCACAGAACCTATGCTCATTATTGAACAGATGAAACAACATACACAATGCAACTTGAGCACTAATTCACAGCAGTAAAATATTATGAAAGTATAGTTCAAAAATTCATCACAAAGCACGACACATACACTTCGCAATGCCAGTGTGCAAGTACAACCCAGAGATTGCATGCACAGCAGTGGCGTAGCCAGGGGGGCACACAGAGCCCCCCCTCGCCCCCCCCCCCCCCCCAACCCGAAAAAAATTTTTGCCTATGCCCCTGATGCACAGAGAACTTGGTGTCTGCTTACACATGAAGGCAACTCGATAAGTAATAAATGCTTGCAACACTTAGGCATGTTGGTGTAACATTTTTCTTATATGTTGCATTAGTTTGCCCTCAGGCATGAAAACATGTTACACGTGATTGTGCAGTTCAATTTTTTGTATAAAGACCTGTGGTGTCGACCATAGATCCACCTCCCAAGGTTTGTAAACACAGTCGCCTTTATTCACATATTTTTAAGAAATAATGTAAATTTATAAAGTTAAGCTTGGGAACATGGCATTATTTCACAACCCTATTCACCCGTATTATTATGCATAAGTAGTAGACCAATGGTTACAATGTTTACATGCCAGCTAGTGCCATCAAATGCGACCGGAAAATTGGTTCTTCATCACCTTCAATAGCTCAATTTATGGCTCATGCAGAAGTGCCACATTGAAAATGAATCTGAATACCGTGACAGGAAAGTTACCTCGGGCAATAACATGCTTTGAATTAAAAATTGGCCATCAATACTGGTGGTGGCTTGGCACATTAGAGCCAAGGACTGGACATGCCATGAGGTTGAATAAAAATTGAAAAGGGAATAAATAACGGCTGTAACACAGTCAAGAACCGTGCTTAGTAAATTAAATGAGTTTACATTGAGCATCTTTTCAAGCCTTGTAAAATTTTCAAATGCACACTGTTATTGGAAAGTTTGGACTCAGCACCGTGCATGGCACAGTGCAGCAGTCCAAGTGCTGACAATCCTAAATACTGAGAGATGTACAAGATCATCAGTATAGTATACTGTAAGGCACAGGAATGTTCACAGAAGAGACCGTCTTGTAGAGAAACAGGTGGGCCAAAACTGTTGCTGCTTTGCCAAAAGTGTTCAGTCTTCCTGAAAAAGATATCAAGCGAAGAAGTCCATTAAGCTTTCTGCATGCATACAAAATACCAACTTGGCTTCTCTTACTGCAGACTTTTCCAAAAAACACAAAAATACAAAATTAAGAAGGTGCCAAGTATTTTCTTGTGAGATATGCAATGAGTGTGCAGCACACTTACATTCTTGTAATATCTAGAAAGACGCAGCATTATAATACAGAAAGACGAGGCTCATTTGCTTGTCCATGTTTTGCAGCCATGTTTTTATACACGTAGCAAAAGAACAAGGTACAATAGCTAGTGTGCAGTGTTGCTTGTTGTTTTGTGGAGGCAACTCCTATTACAAAAATAATTCATTTACCCTCAAAACTTACTGCAAGTTCTCCCAAATAAATTATTTAACATTTTAGGCTAGACGGGACAAAATATAGATATATAGTACTTATGAGGCATGCCACAGTGGCCAGCCTCGATTTTTTAATTTACATTTAAATATAAAACTCTGCTTATGCCAAAGCAGCATCTAGACGTTGTCTTTCTCACAGCACTTCGGACTAAACCAGCGGTGCACATAGCACCTCCCTGTAAGCACTGCACCATCCTGCTTCTGCCAACTATAAAATACGTGCACATTGAAAATTTTCTATGCTGCTTACTGCTTGCTATTACTTTAAATCTCCCCTAGCCAACACAAACTAGACAAGCAGTTAATATAACTATCAAGTGGATATGAATGTAAAAATTTTCCTAACAGTGATAACTTAAATCACGAGGCGCATGCAGCCCATCCTATGTACTGTTCACCTCTGTTCAGCACATTTACTTATTTGGAAAGTCTAGGAAACTTGTAACAAGCTGGTTCAACCTTGTGATTTCAATATAGAAATCAGAGCATGGAGGCAGTGCATTACCTTTCAAATTGACTTTCTTAAGACAAGGTATTGGACAAGCATGTAGCCAGAAATATCTGCTACTGTGAATTAAAACTTACACCTAAATTTCATAGTTCAGGGCTAAAGCCTAATTTCAAGCAGTCACAACCATAGGTCGGAAACTCACTCATGAGTCGACTCATTCAGACTTATATCAAGACGCGAGCCTGAGTGAGTCCTACTCAGTAAAGTTTTTGTGAGTCTGAGTTTGGGTGAGTTCGGTTGAGAAAATTATGGCGAGTCTGAGCCTGAGTGAGTCCGATTGAGGAAAATTTTGGCGAATCTGAGTCCGGGTGAGCCCTTAGCAAAATATATTGTATGAGTGAGTTGGAGTGAGCTCCACATTTTTTGCCGACCTATGGTCCAACGTCAGCGTCAGCTTTATATTTATTGATCACAGGCGTGATTTGCGGAGGTTGAGGGGGAGGAGATGCCTTGACCCCCCCCCCCCCCGCAAACTTTTTCGCAGGAGGTTACTGATAAAAATATCTCGCGTGAGTCATCTCTTTCAATAAAAAAGGTCCTGTTGAATTGCAAACTCTGATAACTCGTGTTTGAGGGTACGAGATCAAAAGGTGTTAAGCAGAGCATCGATTATGCGAGATATTGGTGTTAAAGAGCACTGACACTATGGTAGAAAAAGCTATTTTTAGGCTAGCGGACTCATGAGTCGACTCAGACACAAATTGAGCCGTGAATCTGAGTGAGTCCAAGTGAATTACATTTTGGTGAGTCTGGTCCGAGTGAGTCCGGTAGAGAAAAATTATAGTGTGAGTTCGAGTGAGTCCGGATGAGGAAAAGTTTGGCGAGTCTGAGTCCGAGTGAGTCCTATGGGCAAGATATGTTTGGTGAGTGAGTCTGAGTGAGCTCCACGTTTTTTGCCGACCTATGGTGACAACAGGACTAACATTTGTGTCGCAAATTTGTGAACGGTTTTGCAACTACCGAACACAAAAATAAAGTTAAACACCCTAATAACAATGCGCTGGTGAGCTTCAATGTATATCGATGTACATGCCACTTCATTGTTAAAATGCATCACAATACTGACCGTTTGAAGCAAAACGGGAAGGCGAGCTAGTTGGCGGGTAATAGGCGAGGTTCAAGTTTAGGTATATATTTTCTGCTGAAGCAATAAAGCTTTCAGTTGTGAGTAAGCGCTCGTGATGTGCACTTTCTTGTCCTTGTCTTCTTAGCACTGCCGTTATATAAGTACTGACCATTTCGCCAGGTACACTACGAATCCCTCACAATAGAGTTAATATCATGCTACAGGTGTCTATTATTGAGGCACTCCACTGTAAATTCAATATAGTGTTATGCGTGTGAAAGAGTGCAAATGCAGATTCTGCATACTGTATCGGATGACTGAGATAACAGCTACCATGAAATTGGACTCAAAATCGTGATACTCTCAATGTTTCCAGTGTATCAATGACATGCTTCATTACACACAGGTATGCATTGCACAATTCAGAAATGGATTCTATTTGATCACACTCTCCTAACGAGATTGCTGCTACCAACCCAGGTTCTGTGAAGCATCCAGATGAGCTTCAAGGGTTCTTATCAAGCTGCTGGTGTCCACAGCTGCATAGCGTTGCTGTGCCATCTTGAGCACCATCTGCAAAGAAAAAAAATTGTACAGATTTTTGCAGTGACTCACTATTTCATGCTGCACTAAACAGCTGTAAAGCACACCAATACCTAATTCAGATAACTGGCATAAATTCAGTTAGACGTCCATGCATAAAACAATCTTTTAACTCTAAATTTATTATCCTAATGCACTCGAACACCAAGAACTAATTCAATATATATAATACAAAACTAGCAGTGTAGATAAAGCGTTTTTTTAATCTCAGGGAAAACAGATTCCAGAGCTGTTTCATCGCTGCACCCGTTTGATGTTAGCATTGAAAGTGCTGCTGTGCTTCTTACGCAAAAGTGAGCTAGACAGACTTTACGAGGCATCATACTCTTCTTTCCTGTATTGTTTTTTTTCTGTAAAGTTTCTTTTGTATTATCCTTTATTCCTCGTACCCTCTTCCTTTGCACAGCATGGCCAGCCAGTTTACGAACTGGCTAACTTGCCCGTCTTCCCATCTATATCTCTTTCTTTCCTTCATTTTAAGTCTTGTAGCATTTACAAATATACACATCAAGTTCAGTAGTGTAGTGTTGCCAACTGCACAAACATTCATAACCTACAGCCAACATAACCTACAACTACAGCCAACCACAAATTTCACTGCCTGTGCGAGACTAGAAAGCAAATACTTCCGGTTTCAAGTTCACTCCACACCTACCATTTCGTCAAAAACACAGCATTTGAGTTTCTGATAAATTAAGTTTTTTGCCTTGTATCATGCTAATGAAAGAGCACAAAACAAAGCACGATACAGCATGGAGTAGGTGCGCAACAGCACATCCTTTGAGAATTTGCGATACAGCCATCTGGTGACCTGCGTGCCATTGTCTACTGCTTCTGGTGCTGCACTAAACACAATATTTACATTCACTAAGAAGCATGAAGGTAGGGAGCTTACATATGACTTACAGAAGTAAACCATAAGAAATTACGAAAGGTGTTCTGTTCTTGCTGAACATTAGTTTTTTTTGTAACTGTGATACTGTTTAATGGCTGCTTAGCCTTGCTTCAAAGCTTCATAATAGTCTTATGAGAGTCACATTTTTTTAATGATTGTCCCTCTGCCATCAGTAATGCATTGAGCTGACTTGCACTGATGGTGACTGAATAAGCCTGGCACAGCTCAGACATCTTCAAATGGATGATAATATTCACATGAAATCCAGGAAAGTTCAAGCTGTCACTAATTATGTCACAAAATTGTCACTAATTAAGTGACAATATCGTAAAATGCACGTGCTTCACCATTTATTTATTCAAATCTGTTTAAATCACCTCACAGGCTCCTACATCGGAGTATTGTGTGAGGGGGGTTACATAAGTAGGGGGTAACAATAACTGGAGCATGTGAACAACTTCATACAATGCTTATTGACGTAATACAGAACACTAAAAAAAGAAACAAGAAAAAAAAAAGAAAACCAGAAAACGTCCTTATACAATAGGTAAGTAACACATCAATTAAAAATATTGCCGTTACCTCGGCCCTAAATTTGGTTGCATTTCGAATGTTAACGATGTGCTCCGGAAGACCATTCCAATGAATAATTGCTTGTGGCAAGGCGGACGAATTGAATGCGATGGTTCTACCTGAAATGCGTTGGTAGCTTAATGGGTTATTCAAACGACGTGAGGTGCGGAAAGGTTTTACGAGAGGCAGCGATGACTGATGGGCACTATAGAAGATCTTATGAAATAAGCAAAGCAATGCAATTAGTCTGCGTGATTGCAAGGTAGCAAGAGAGTGATGATTTAATGCTTGTTACGCTGGAGTGACGGTTGTAGTTCCTAGAAATGAAACGTGCGGCACGATTTTGAATAGCTTCAAGGGAATTAATTAAGTAAGCCTGATGTGGTGACCAAATGGGTGATGCGTACTCTAAGTGTGGGCGAACGAATGTTTGATATGCGAGTTTACGTGTAGTTGCGGGTTTTACGAGAAGCAGTCACTGCCACTTAGCTGACATATAAACGCTGTCACTTAGCAGACAACGCTTACATAATATGGCCACAATCATATCTATGCAGCATAATTTATTCGCTCTAGTCCAACCTAATGACGTAATTACCCTATGGTATGCTGTTTCTTTTTTTGTCTTAGGGACGAACAGACTGCGCAATGCAACATTGTTATCGAAAAGTATTCCCACTTACTAGTATTAGGGAGTTTTGGAATATCGTACGCCAGGCCCGTAGCCACAGGGGAAGGGGGGAGCGAAATTCTGATGGATGGGGTGTTTTACCGAAAATGAATTATGAAAATAGGCGTTTTTCTAAAAAAGTGAAGGGCGCAACGAAGGGCTCCGGAAGTTCCGCCCATCTGTTTTTCTTTAACGTGCACTGACATCGCAGAGTACACAGGCGTTTAGCGTTTCGCCTCCACCGAAATGCTGCCGCCGCGGCCGAGATCGAAGTCGCGACTTTCGGGTCGGCAGCCGAGCACCGCAACCATCGTACAACCGAGGCTGACAACTACAAATGAACCAAATAAAAACAAAAGCTAGCCTTAATGCACACATGACGGAGTGATAACCGCGGCGTCTCGCTTGTTTATATTTTCTGAAAGCACGCTGCCGCATTCAGGCTTATGGCATGCAAAGAAATTATATAGCACAAATTGTCTTCATTGAGGCGTACGCGCTCTTTGATAGACAGGCCGTGCGAAGCGTGTGCCTTCCCAAAAGCTTTTAAACGCGCATCAGGCATCACACGTATGTGCGCGTAATGCTTTTCCATTCTGCTTTTTATTGTACTACTTTCCACGCGACACACTGTGCAGCACTACACACGTGAGCGACGCCAAACTGAAAACACAGAAACACCACTTACCGTTCGCATTTCCGACTGTGCCTAACCAGGTGCAAGCTCGCTTGAGTCTCCAGACCATCATGAAACCAACACGAACACGCTCACAGTACGGGATGTTGCACTGCCGTCGCTAAATGCCGTTCATGTCCAGCGTTGAGATCACAGTCGCGCACACACAGGACACGGGCACGCACAGCCGACACGGCTGAGCGATTCGGAAACTTCGATGACCGGGCAACGGAAGAAAATGGCGAAGGCAGCGACGGGCGACGGCGAGACTTCGACTGTAGCACGCACGCTTCTCCTCTCCTGGTGTGCGTGTCTGTGTGTGTGTGTGTGTGTGTTTTTTAATTTGTCTTTCCTCGCTCGCACATGCGTCGTAAGGTTGCGCTATCGTGTTTCTCTCTCGGCGCCTCATGTAACAGCCCTTCCGTTTAGCGGCCGCTTGAAGGAAGTCGCGTTTATATATATCTTATTTTTTTTTTGACGCGATAGCGTCAAAGAGCTCGTTGCGCAGAAATTCCGGTGTCGGCGGCGTCAGTGTCATTGGTTCTGAGCGAAAGAGCAGCGTTGGAACTTGGTCGTGAGCGAGAATTCGAGGTAGATGCAAGGAGAGAGAGAGGTCGTTTGCACTTTGGCTTTTCTTGCGGCACTGTGTACACGTCTCCATCGAGAAGCGAAGGCAAGCTAGCGCGATTGAGACGGCGATAGTGTGTGTGTGTGTGTGTGTGTGTGTGTGGGGGGGGGGGGGTGTGCGCGCGCATGCGTGTGTACGAATATCGCTGTCGCGTTTTAAAAGTGAAACGTAAGTGTCCCCCCGCCCCCTTTTTTTTCTTTCTTTTTCTCGGACTTTCTGTCCACAGCATTTTATTGCGTACGCTGCAGCGTGCCTCCTCTAGTCAGTTTATAACTATATAGGACCTGACTCAGAGTGTGCGTACGTGTGAGTATAATCGCGTAAATTTATGATCGCAGATTCTTTGTGCATGTCAGCGGTTTTCGTCGCGATAAGTTGACGAGGAATGTATCGCCGTCACTTCATCGATTAAGCTACTGCCAAAGATATTAGACTGCACGAACTTTTCTTTACAGCTCCATATATTTGGAGAGCTGCAAGACTAAAACAAGCTCTGAAACAAGCTCTTATATGGCAGGAGAGTAAAAGAACCTTTTACTCTCTCGTGAGATGCGGGAGTGAAACAGGCATCTTTGTGCGGCTGCGCCCCGCTCTTTCATGAATGCAAGATACTCTCGAGATATCGTAACAAGACAGAGCGCGAAATTAACGAGGCTTTTCATATCAAGACGAAAGGGGACATGAGCGTTAGTGAGCCTTCACTCGCCCTCCTGGAATAAGAGATAATGTTTTTGAGCAGTTAACTTGTACTTTTTGACTCGTGACAGATTCGTTTTTGCCTTTGACTCTGATGTGTACGTGATAGTTCTTGTTTTCTGTTTTCAGCTATATATTTCCAGGTGTAATAAATTTACACACAGTTGTTCGTCAGCGCTTGTGTCGTGTGCTCAATCTTTCTCCGTCCCGTTTTTTGCGCTGTTCCCCTCAGCATCATGTACCAACTGGCCCTTCAAGAAACCCTCCTGAAACAGGCACTTTACTCTCTTTCGCCAGGAGGAGTGAAAAAAGGCCTTTTCACTCCTCCTGGCAAAAGAGAGTAAAGCGCCTCCCTGAGAGAGAGTATAATGATATCTGCGGGAGTAACACAGCTCTGTAACTCTCACTGCAGGAGTTTCAGTTTTTAGAGTGTACACAGCGTAGGAGTATCGTGCAGGGTTTATTGCTTTTTTGCAAAATTAGATAGCCAGCACCACAACCCCAATTGACGTTGCACCGCTATTACGCCTGCGTAGGCTGTTTGTCCAAACCAGCTTATAGACCTGGCGTGGATCTGTGGTAGAATACCTGATTGCCACGAATAACAGCGACGAACAGGCGCGCCATGGTCTCCGTTTTCGTTTGCTCTGCTTCAGCCGGCTAAAAACTTGATGCTATACCAACTAGCGCATACTGTTGAGAAATAATCAGCCTTTTACAAGCGATTGTCAAAAAAATGCATTTATACAAAACACAGTAGGCTGCTCAATTAGCCCAAGGCTGCCCGCTTCTTGTTGAGTCGGGCCTCGGCAACTGCACCAAGAAACAGCAGCTGCCGTTGCAATGTATGATGACGCACGTATCTAAACACTCAAGCTATAAGCGGAACCTCTAGGGGTAGCTGGCACGATGACCTAACCGGGGGCGCGTCACAAATAGATGTGCCTATTTCGACCGGCGGCGCCGCTGCAAAAGTTAAATCAGTCACAAGGTCCTTTTGGTTCATAATGAGTCGGCGAAGACGCTTTCCTGTCGTTGTGACCTCTTTTTTGGATGCGCTGTCGCCAAATGCTGCACACAGTGGGCGACAGTTGCCGCGCTAAGGCTGAAGTAAGCAAGGTTACTTGCCGCTTCGTATTTGCGCTATACTTGTCGCCTTACGATTTCATCTTGACCAAGCAAGTAAGCGGTCAAATGGTCTGAGCTAGTTAATCTAAGGGCGGTTTCTTACGCTTCTTCCTCGGCACTTATTTCTTTACAAGTCCGACATAGACACTGCCCGCAAAACATTAGGGGCGACAAGCCGTGGACGGTGTCAATGTAGAACTTGCTGAGTCCTCGTGCGCTGCTGTTGGAATCAGACGTGCAGCGTCACTGCAGCGACAGTGGCGACGGCCGTCGAAAAGGCTCCCTCCTCGCAGCGGAGTCAGGTTTGCCATGGTCTCTCGAACATGTGTACACGGCAAAAATGCCGACTTGTACATACACTCTTGCGTGTGGGGTTGCAGTAAGAACGCAGCCTGCCGGTTTGAACATTTCGTCTGATTGATTTGACAGATGATTTACGCTAAAAAGACCGCATGAGGAGCCCGTCCTTTATTCTTTGTTTTCTTCCGTGGCTGGACGAAACTCTTCTGGGAATTTTCGCCTTCCCTCTCGAGCCACCATGCTCTCTTCTACTGGCCGTCTGAAAGCGTCAGCTTCTGTACGCGCACTGTCCTTCTTCCCCCCTCCATATTTATCGGCGCACGAAATAAAAGCTGCCTGCAAGGCTCAATGCCGTGCCTGGTGCAAGCACGCCGTGGCGGTGGCCCTCCGCGTGTGTACGAACCTTCAGTGCGCGTCTAAGAAGGCATCGGCACGCCCCAGACTGCAGACGAAGTAACTAATCAGCCAACTATTCCCGAATAAGAGTGAGCGTCCGTTCAGATTGTGCGAGGGCATCTTTTGGGGTACGTGAAAATAGTACGAACAACACAGGACGGCCGCTTCGTGCAGCCGTTTTTTTTTAACGCTGGTAACATGTGAAATAGAGCCAAGCAACTAGCCGAACTTTCTTCTAATGCTGGCAGATCATGAAAGAAGCGAACGCGCCCGGCTGACGATAAAAAGAATCTTCTGAATGTAACCTTTACAAAACAGGTATGTAACCGGAATGCATAGCAGATAGAAAACACAGCGCCTCTAAACTCATGTTGCACTGCACGCTCATCATTTGTGCGACGCGCTTTCTGTAGATATCCGATGGACCGACGGCACTGCGCCTCTCACGTAACAGACGTGATTAGCGGCGTGCGTCACCGCGAAGCAAACTACTCTGTTCGAAATGTTCGCGAACGTTCTGTATGCATCAGTGGCCGCAAAAAAGCCAGCGGGGATCGCTCTGCGTTGCCGTTGTCACGCACCAACGTTCATCACACCCAACTCTACGCGCCGGGAAGGCAACACGAGATGGGAGTGCGGTGGCGCCACCGCACTCCCATTGCACTAAACATTGCACTAAACACACTAAACATTTTTACACCCTTAAGGTTATGAAAAGGGTGTTAATGACATTAACACCCTTTGTCGCATTGCACAACACCCTTTTTGCTTTATATACACCCTAAGAGAAGGGTGTGAGCGGAAAAAGGGTGTTAATGTCTTTCATAAGGGTGTTAATGGAAGAAGCGAAGGGTGCACACTGAAGCACTAAGCTGCATCCATGCATGCATATTAAAATCGCGTGCATAGCGCAATGCGTCTGTTGTTGTACTGCCTTTTCTAAGGTTATGATGTCAGTGACATTACAGAAACAAGGAAATGGTGGAGCCATTGGCACAATGTTAATTCTCGTGATATTTTATTTTCACATACGGTCCCTACGTAGGAGGGCCCGCTGCGTGTTGAGACACGCCCTGCAGGACCTCAATAAAGTTTACCATACCATACCACAGACAAACGACGAACATTGCGTCACAAAATACTACAAGACTCGAGAAAATGTACAAGAAAATCAGCAAACACTTTTTTTGCACAGGCTCGAGGTGTGCCCTACCATTTCATATTTTCCACTATACGTATCAAACGCATTAACATTTATACGAGCTATTGCCAGCACATATACAAATTTAGAAGCAATTTAGAACAAAAGTTGAATTCATTACAAAACCTTTCTGGGTATAAAGCTGTAAGTGGGACAGAAAACATCCCGCCGGTATGAACACTTTTTACAAGTTTTGGTATGAACACTTCTAATTGTTCACTTAGCCAATAAAATAGCCAAAAAAGACTTACTTTGAACAGACCAAGGTATAGGCTAATATAGTACAATTGTACATGTGGAATGTATACAACATAGAGCACGCAATTCTGACATACATAAATATACATACATTACACACTGATGCATAAAGTTTCACGACCCACTTCTTTACGCGCGTGCATTGGAAAATGTATCTGGGATATGCATTTTTCGTCCACAAACATTAGAGTAAGCCGAGGCCTCACTGAGGTTCATTAAACAAGATGGGACACAATGACACTTGCCTCGTGGCACTAATTAGCCAGCTAATGTAAACATTACGGAAGCTATCTCTTCGACACCCGAATTCGTACCACTCATCCATGCAGGGGAAACCTGCAGGGAATTCATTATCGGTAACATATACCATGCCAAGAACTGGCTGCACAATTTCTCCACGTTAATGGTTTCCGCACTGAAGCACTTGGAAAAGGAAAGCAAAGATGCGGAAGGAAATCAATGTCACCTTAAGGGGACACACATGAGTAACAGTAATGTTAGCACCTCGCTACCGAACGAGGAAAATGAGAACATAGGCGTGCTCAGAGTTCTACATCAGGGAGGGGGGAGGGGCAAGTCTCTCTGCAGCAGCCCCCCCCCCCCCGCCTTTGCACTTTGTCGAGTCCGAAAGGAACAAAAGAAGCTCAACTATGGATGCAAAAATGCAAATGAAGCGATGGCGTGCTTCTCCCGACGACCACCGGGGGCAAAGGTAGGAGGTAAACTGTGCTTCGTATTCACCATTGAAGGTCCTCGGTTGACATTATTGTCGAATAGCATGCGCAGCCATAACCCTGCGCATTAATGATGACGTGAGAGGTTCGACAGAGTAAATGTATGAGGCAGAATTGGCGGCCCCTTACAGATTACTTGGGAAAGCGGCCGCCACCCCCTTCCCTGCTCCCCTCGTGCGCACACCTTTGGACCAGAGAGTTCCTAGGACACCGCGAACTCCATCCATGTATACATGTCGCCTCACATGCTTCGCCGATTTAGCGCAGCGCGTGCATGACCGCGCATGCTCGTAAAACTTAGGGCATCGCAATAAGTGTAAGTCATATGCTGTAAACCCAATGATCCCTGAATGCGCGGCACGACGCACGCACTGCCAACTCCTATCCCACCGTTCAAGGTTGAGAAAAGACGAATACTACGGCAACTACGGGAGAGAGCGAGAACTGCGCACGCTATGACATAGTATTTGAAGTGTAAGGTACACACACAGAGCGCCACTTTCAACAATGTTTATTTCGAAAACAGCACAGTTTATATGCCCATCACGCGCTGTCACAAGTGTGTGTGTACTGTCCGTTGTCGTTGCCGCACCTTACACTTCAAATATGCTAAACCGACACGCCCATTCTGCCATTCTTACACATTATGCCATCGCCTCCAAGATAGCGCACCGTCCATCTCGCAAGCCAAGGCTGTGCTCTAGCTGTGCGCTCCCTCCTTTGCTCCTGAACCAACGTTACTAGATACCTTTTTCAGTTTGCAAACTCCACCGGAATGCGGCGGCGAAACGCGGCCCCTTTCGTTTCCCGCTCCCTAGATGGCGCTTCCGACGCCTTTGGACATCATGCTGTACATGGCGAGAATGGAAAAAGCGCTAGAAGGTAGCAACATTGGATTTAATTTGTCACACAAACAGGTCGGAGCGATGGTTGAGCAGAAGCTTCCAGGTCTATTTTATGCTGATGATATTGTCTTATTTGCGGACAGTCAAGATGATATACAGCGACTGGCAGATATATGCGGAAGGGAGTGTGAGGCTCTAGGACTAGGATTTAGTGCAACAAAATGTGGATTGATGGTATTCAATGATCACGGAGACCATACAGTATTAATACAGGGCCGAAAAATACCGAGGGTAAGCGAGTACAAGAACCTCGGAGTATGGGTAAATGAGGGGGATAGATATATGGAGGTACAAGAGAAAGCATCGGTAGCAAAGGGAAAGAGGAATGCTGCAATTATGAAGCACAGAGCTTTATGGGGATACAATAGGTACGAGGTGCTTCGAGGGCTGTGGAAGGGTGTGATGGTTCCGGGGCTTACATTTGGGAACTCAGTGGTGTGCATGAAGTCAGAGGTGCAATCAGGAATGGATGTAAATCAAAGGACGGTGGGCCGCCTCGCGTTGGGCGCTCACGGGAAGACGACAAATGAGGCGGTAAAGGGTGATATGGGATGGACAGGCTTTGAAGTGAGGGAAGCGCAGAGCAAAATGAGATTCGAAGAGAGGCTGAGGAAAATGAAGGAGAGTAGATGGGCAGAGAAGGTTTTCAGGTATTTGTATAGAAAAAGCGTTGACACGCAGTGGAGAAAAAGAACTAGGAGGCTCACCAGTAAATATACGGCTGGCAGTGCGGGCGATATGGCAACAAGGAGCATTAAGCGGAAGGTCAGAGAGGCGGAGAGGACTTATTGGATGACAGCGATGGAAAAGAAGCCGGCTCTGAGTAACTACCGAAAAGGAAGAAACGAAATAAGGAGGGAAAGGTTTTATGATAATTCAAGGGGAAGCGCTTTACTGTTTGAAGCAAGGTCGGGCTGCCTTAGAACGCGTAGTTATAAAGCGAGATTTAGTAACGAAGAAGAACAATGTACATGCTGCGGGGGAACTAAGGAAACGATGGAACATGTACTGATTGAATGTGGCGATATTCACCCAGGTATACGTGTGGGCACGAGTCTACATGAAGCCTTGGGTTTTAGGGACAACAATGGAAAGCTGAACACGTCCGCGATAGAAATAAGTAAGAGACGGTTAGAGTATTGGTGGCAGAAAAGTAGAGATAAAGAACAAAAATAAATAATGGGGGAAAAATAAGGTCATAGCCTGGTGGCAGACATGTCACCGCCCCGTTTTAAAGGGGACGCTCATAGCATCCATCCATCCGACCGGTCGCCGCATCGTAACAGAGCCTGCGCACAGTGTTAAACGGTATTTACGCAGTTAATATTTTGTAAGGGGAGTTATTTTCCTAGATTGTGAGCGAAGGTAGTTACGAGAGCTCAAATAAAGCAGCAATTGAGCCGGTGCCACACGGCAGAGACGCGAGTGCGGTGCCTGAATCTTGCGGGACTTCTGTTCATTCAGCTCTATTGCGTTCCTGCTCTTTAAAATTCTATTATATATGTTAAAAAATTGTTGACAGTGGGCCATAGCATTAAGGCTAAATGCTAGAGGGCTATGCACTTCGATTCAGGTGCAGGTTAGGGCAACCCCAGTTGAACGAAATTTCCGAAGCCTTTCACTACGACGTGCCTCACAATCATATCGTGGTTTTGGCCCGTAGAACCTTAGATATTCTGATACGATGAGCCACACAACGCAGCGATCTGATGCCACCGGTGATTAAGTGTAAAGCCCATAACCACTCGTTCTTTCCAGATCACTCATTCCTACGATTCGAATATTTTTTCCAAAGATAGATACCGAACTACTTGAATAAAAGCTTGCCTTTTTTAAGGCTATAAAATGCGAAAGATATCGAGAACAGAAAAAGTGAAATTAAACACAATTTATTGAACGCTGCGACAAACTGAAAGCCACTTTTTTTTTTCAAGGGCAACAGCCAGAGTTACAGGAGACGTGCTTTTTTGTTCGCTACAGCCACCTTTTCCTTGCTTTCTAACTTGTGGTTGAAATCCCTGGAGAAGAAATGCATTCTCGTCACAATGACAAAGTTCAATATTTGGCAAGTGAATGTTGTTACATGCTCTGAACAGCCCAAGCGAGCAATGCTGCACTTTTCAAGCTCTTCCAGCACCTTCCAAAAGATGGTTTCACAAGCACCAGCCTCATCTAATGTTGAAGAAACAACATCATTCACAACTCTCATTACACTTAACATTTTAGCTGTTGGATGCTTCATGCAGCCTTCCTCGAAACTTCTATAAGTCGTCAGATATGCATCAGAGCCAACTACGGGCTCTGCACTGCTTATATCTTCTAAGCACAGAAGGCATGCTGTATGCTTTTGAAATTTGTACACTACATATCCACTCATGTAGTACACAATAGCGTCGTCCACTTCTCCTTTGAAGTAAGAGTGGTCGTCAATCTGCTCTCCCGACTCTCCGGATGTTTCACATACAATTCTTAGCAGTTTTTTCTCTATAAATTTCCGCAAGCAAGCATGTTTGGTGCGCTGAACTTCTCTTGTTGTCCGCAATGTGTCCTGTACGCTGGCAAGCACATTCCCTGGTACACCTTGCACACTGCCGCGCATTGCGGTCTTTATAGGTGTGTACAAACTGAGAAGGCGGAAGATCTGAGTAAAGTTGACCACGGTAGGGTGAGATTCATCTCCTCCGAATGAACGAACAAGTCCGAAGTGGCGCTGGAAAACAGGAAGTTTGTTAAACTACAACCAACTTCATTACTTATAGCACAACACTCAAAGCACCAGCAATCACATGCTCACCTCCAAGGGATCCTGGTTCAATTTTGCTGTCAAAACATAGTGTGCGCCCTCATCCAGCAAGAACTCGATGACTTCAAGCGTTGACATCAAGGTAACACGCAGAGATTGAGTGGTTTGTTGCGATGCAAAGAGCTTGAGACCTTGCTCCACGGAGTTCTTTTCTGTGGAATTCAGCATTTCCAAGAAGTCCTTGATGACCTGAATGAATGAGGTAAAATATCCGCACACTATAAGCATCAACACGTATGAAGATGAACCAGAACTTGCCTGTATTTCCTTTGAGTGGCGTTTGATGCCTCTTTCGGGTAGCTTTATGTTCAAAGCATCGAACAGGTCATTCAGGTGTCTGGTGAATACTTCGGTTCCCTCAGAGCCCCTCAGGCCTTCAGTACCGGCTTCTCTGTATATTCGGATGCCAATAGCCGTTCCGCGGCTGAACAGCTGTAAAAAAAGTGGATTGATAAGTTAGTTGAAAAATAACCCAAACAAGCCTACGCTGTCTTTAAAGGTACCACCTGTGTAGCAAGTCGGACACTCATCTTCTGAAGGTTGTCTGGGGCAACATGTGCTTTTGTCAGTTTTGGCACGACTCTTGTATGTTTGCACTTCTCAGCTTCGTACAGGGCAACATAATGTGCGAAATTTATCTGATGATCCCCAGCCTGAAAGAAACAGAACGTTTTTAGTATTTGGTTGCAACTAAATGCACAGATTTACTCTTACCATTCCATAGGTGTGCTTTTTCAGGTGATTTCTGATGCACTTGACTATGTGCGGGACGTCACAGATAAAGAAGATCTTCTGTGAGGGTCCCCAAGGATGCTCGATGCTGTTGCATGGTGACATCATGTCTCCTGATATACCCAGGTTTGTCCACATTGAGCGGTTATTACCAGCTCCATCGCTTACAACCACAAGCACTGAAGCATTATGCTTGTGAAGCTGCAACACGGCACTCAAAAGGAGCTGTGCAAGGATCCGTCCAGGTGCAGCACCTTTTGTGGCAAAAGACGCTATGGGTTGAACCCAGCTCTCAAATAGTGGAACAAACATGAACACGAGTGCGTGGTCAGCGAGTTGGTCAGTGGTGACATTTGTCACATCGCCATAGTCAACGAAGCCATCCATCTTATATGATGTTTTGTTGAAAGCAACAGATTGCTTGAGCTTTACCTCATCAAGCAACAGAACACCGCACCTTTGAAGATGGCTCTTCTTCTGAAAATGCTCTTGGATGCTCTTCAGCGATACCTCATTAAAGCCATATCTGCAGGGAATGCCACTAATAATCTGACGAAGGCGTGCTCTTGTAGGAAGAGGCAAAACATGCATATCAGATAACAGCTTGTAAGCTTTAGGACTTGAAATCTGCAGCAGAAGGCATGTCATCAGCCATTCTTCTGTGTATCGCTTCCCATTTTTTGCCTTTGCCTTTGCTACCTGAAAAGCATTCTTGAAAGCCAGCTGCTGTTTGGCTGGAAGAATGTCAAGTGCACGTTCCATCCTCTCCTCTGTAACATTCTTGAGTTGTTTTTTCACGGTGGCTATCTCTTTCTTCAGCTTTTCTCTCTGAATCGTCGCTCGTATTGCCCTTCGACGCAGAGACTTCACTTTGGTACTCTTAGATTGCAAGCTGTTGCTTGTCTTGCGCCGCCGTGAAAACAACTTGGACAGACTGCTGCATTCCCGACATACTGCTGTCAGACATAGAACTGTGCACGATTTGCGATGCCATGTTTCCCCATTTTTAACGGCCACAGATGATGACAAGACGTGCGGGTAATTATAAGCAGGGCAACCTTCACAAATATTCAGCCTTTCAATGCGTGAAAGTAGGCACTTTAAATCATCGCACGATTTCAATTCAATTCCCGCACCAGTACTATACACAGCTGATGTAACAAGTTGCCCCTTGGCACTGACAGACAAGGTCAGGCGTTTCGACACTACCACAGCCCTGTCGATCTCTGGAATTTCTTCTCGCATTGCCAGCTTGTACAACACGATTGTAGTGCCAACAACCTCGAGCGACCAACCCTGGATCCGTTGGCCTGCTGCTGCTATGTCAGACAACTCGCTGAAGAGCTGTGTGTTGTTCTCTAGCGTAACACTGTTTTCACTGCCAGCACTGCTATCGTTAGGGACGCCGAAGTCCGGTGTCGCAGCTTCTTGGTCAGTGTCCGTTTTATCTTTTTTGCGCTTAGGCCGAGTAGGTGTACGCACTGTTGGGGCCTTGCGTTTTCGCGCTGGCTTCGACAAGTACTTGGGGCAATTGGGAAAAATGCGCGGCACAGCATCTTCCTTAAGAGCCCACTTACCACGTGGTATGACAACAACGTCACCATGAACTTTGTGCACGTAGTCCTTCACAATATCGTCCTCCTGAAAGTGCAGGTCACAAACAGCACAAGAGCGTGACAGCTCCTTGTCTAATCTGGGTATTGCGCGTTGCCACTCTTGAAGGCGCACGTCGTCAGTGGGCGGCTTGAAAAAATGTCTTTTTTCGTCCGCGGATCTCGTTGAATCATAGCCGCTTCGGCAGCCAGTCACAAAGCAGCGAGGCATGTTTTATCACATTTAACAACCGTCACATGACACATATGAGAGATGTAGCTCGCACCCGGCACAAGATCACATCAGCGCTGACGCGCCGGCGCCAAGCCGGTCACCACGTGGGGCACGGTAACCGTAGTAAGTTGCAACGGGAGCACACACTGAGCGAGCTGCGTCGATTTGGATCTCGCTGGGACTCACAGGGACAGCGATGGCTACGGAACACACTTGCACGCAACAAAGAAGCACCCAACTCACACCTGCTGTAGCAGCAGCAGCGTCGGGAACAAATGGCCAGAGGCACCCTTCGCCGGCCGTCAGACCAGTCAAAAAGCGACGAGCGCGCCGCCTCTCGGCGGTACAGGGAAGGGTGACACCCGCGGCGCCCCAGTTTGCAAACTGAAAAAGGTAGCTAGTAACGTTGCTCCTGAACAATCGGCAGTCACGTGATGGCGCGTAGAATCACGTGGGGTGCTCTTAGCCTGGAAGCCAGGGCGCCAAGGGAAGCCGCGCCGGCCGCGCTGTGCTTCGTTCGCGCTTGGCTGTGGTTCTGCGTCGTCGTGCGGTATAGTTTGGGGCGAAAACTAGAAGCAGCGCGAAAAAAACGACGACAAAAATAGGAACACACACAACAGGACTAGCGCTGTTGTGTGTGTTCCTATTTTTGTCGTCGTTTTTTTCGCCCTGCTTCTAGTTTCGCATCATGAACCGACTCGCCCAAACCTACAAGTTGTTGTGCAGCTGTGATTGGTAGAGACATCAGCAGTCATGCAAGCACTGCGGAATCAGGGCATCGACGAAGCCTATATAAACATAATGGAAGAAATCTACAGCGCATCCACAGCCACTATAGTCCTTCATAAAGAAAGCGACAGAATCTCAATAAAGAAGGGCGTACGACAGGGAGACACGATCTCTCCAATGCTATTCACCGCGTGTTTACAGGAGGTTTTCAGGGCCCTAGATTGGGAAGAATTAGGGATAAGAGTTAATGGAGAATATCTCAGTAACCTGCGATTCGCTGATGACATTGCATTGATGAGTAACGCGGGAGACGAATTACAGCTCATGATTACTGAACTGGATACGGAAAGTAGAAGAATAGGTCTGAAAATTAATATGCATAAAACTAAAGTAATGTGGAACAATCTTGGCAGAGAACAGCGCTTCGCGATAGGTGGCGAGACGCTGGAAGTTGTAAAGGAGTACGTCTACTTAGGACAGGTAGTAACCGCGGAGCCGAACCATGAGAGTGAAATAACTAGAAGAATAAGGATGGGATGGGGTTCATTTGGCAAGCATTATCAAATCATGAATAGTAGTCTACCACTATCTCTCAAGAGGAAGGTATATAACAGCTGCATCTTACCGGTACTTACCTACGGAGCAGAAACCTGGAGACTTACAAAGAGGGTTCAACTTAAATTGAGGACGACGCAGCGAGCGATGGAAAGGAAAATGATAGGTGTAACCTTAAGAGACAGGAAGAGAGCAGAGTGGGTCAGGGAACAAACGGGGGTTAAGGACATCATAGTTGAAATTAAGAAGAAGAAATGGATGTGGGCCGGCCACGTAGCACGTCGGCAGGATAACCGGTGGTCATTAAGGGTAACTGACTGGATTCCAAGAGAGGGCAAACGCCTGAGGGGAAGGCAGAAAATTAGGTGGGTAGATGAGATTAAGAAGTTTGCAGGTATAACGTGGCAACAGAAAGCACAGGACCGGGTTGATTGGCGGAACATGGGAGAGGCCTTTGCCCTGCAGTGGGCGTAGACAGGCTGATGATGATGATGATGATGATGATGTGATTGATATGCTGATATGTTGTGCAGCTGTGATTGATATGCGCGTGGTGTGATCTAAGATGTCGCCCCTACGTTGCGCGTTAGCCATGCGTCTTCTCAGGGAAAGTGGCTGTACGCTGTCGAAAATGGATACGTCGAGATTCAGCCGTGCCATTGTGACGGCATTGTTGGCGGTATGGGATCTTGTCATCACGAATGTTCCAGGCGAGTACTACCTGTTTTTTCTTTTATGTTGTTGTGGTAAGCGTTTGTGTCTTGTGTCAAATGTCATTGTATATACGGAGCGGTTCGCTGCTAAATAGAACAGGGAAGCTTGGCGGCCGCTGCTGCCTGCGACGAACTTCGCGCAGGCGCAGCACGCGTTCTTCTGAACTCTCGTCCTTTCGTTGTTTGCTGTCGCGCCGGCCGCGCTTCGAATCACGCACTTTGTTCTCTGCCTTCGTGAAGCGAAACGTTTCAGCGTTGAAAGTGCGCCGTCCGCGGTGTCGGGCAGGGGCTGTAACGGGCATCATATTACATTTGGCTGTGGACCGCTGCGCACAGCCATTTTGTCACTACACCTCAAAGCGCGTGTGTAATACTCGGATGTAAGTGAATGTCTGCCTGAGCTCGCACAATGCAGCGGGACACCTACCTAGGTTATATAATGCAACAGGGTCGACATTTGGGCTACTTGGGGACTCATCACGCCCCTGTTAAGCTGCACACGAACCAAGAAAAATCTGAAAAAACTTAAGTAAACGAAACACTCGCCGCCGCTGCTTGTTCGTGTTTTCTCTGCACTGTGCTGTTTCGGGTGTCGCTCCCCCCCCCCCCCCACACACACACACACACACACATCATGATCTTCGACACGTGCAGTTTCACGTTTTCCAACCAGTTGATCCTCCCCTTTCGGCCTCTATCGCGCGCGGCGCAACTTATTTTGACGGCCCATATACTCAGCGTTATCGACGGTTTGCAGTCAAACCGAACGAATTCGTGGAACGAACAATAACGTGCAAAACTGGAATAGAAATCACGTTTGTGTTTAGCACGCATCTCCTAAGATTGCAGTTTACAAACAATCGTTGTAATGCCAACTGCAGGCAATTTTGGTTCTTGTCTAACCGCATTTGAGGTCAGAGCTGCCATGTCAGCCTTCAGATAGGTAGTGAAAAGAGGAGGGGAGAAGAGGTCCCGACGATGTGTGGGGGGCCACATAATACTGCCCCGCGGGCCTCAGGTTGCCGACCCCCTGTTGTAGAATATTCTTAGTACCCGCTCCTCTCCTATCAGAGCGCAGGTGCCGCGGGTGTGGAAAGTATTTTGTTGGGTTGACGCCGCGAGGGTCAGCTGTTTAGTTTCCGCGACGGACGCGCACTTCGCGGTTCATCACAAGGAACGAAGGTGGCAGCCAATGGCGGCCAGGGGCGTTTGGCTCGTCACCTAGCCGTGCAGCACGCATACAACAGCGCTGTGGCAGATGGCTTAACTTTCTTATGGCTATAGGGCTGTGCCGTACTGCCAAGTTCATAGATGGCCGTAACTGCGTTTTTCATGCTTTCCGGTGTTTATCTGTAATGGCGTTGCCGCATGCATTGGCACTGAAGTCGGACTTATTGATAGGCCTTTCGCTTTCCCAAAGGACGAAAGACCTTTTGCGTGGCGTCGGCCATATCACGAGTTGAGGGATGCGGTTAATCTTTCCGCGACAAATTGTGATCGCGGCATGCGCCAGCCTGTAGGCATATGGCGAGCCACTGCGACAGGGTTGGCGATTCGTCGCAATTACGTTTTAACCTTAGTAGGCTTAGAACGATTACATGTTAGTGATGTCTTTAAAAACAAGAATGCGTAGTACTGAAAAGTCTTCATTTGTTCGAATTTGTCCGAATATTCCAAAAAGCGTGATTTCGCATTTTTTAGCCCAATATGCTAGTAATTAATATATTATCCAAATATTCGATTCTTATTCGAAATTCCGAATACTTGCACACACCTATGTACTACCGATCAAGTACACAACTATAATTGTTATTAAAGGAAAGTAGTTGTTCGAGGGCTAGTTTCTTTGTTATACAGAGCTAAATGAAACTAACAGCCAATTAAATCAACCTTCCTTCGCTTAATAAAGATGTTATTACTTGCTATTATTATTGTCTGTTGGTTTCACTTGTTGCGTATATGACAGTTATTACAGCACAATAGTTCTCCTAGGTTGGTCACAGAGCTAGTAAGTGCTCCATATATAAACAATTTTTTCCAGCTCGTAAAACAGGAGCAGCTGTAGAAAAGGTTCACCACTGTCTGCGCCTTTTTTTGTTTGATGCACAGGGAGACCAGTAGCGCCCATAGCGTCAGCTTTTTTCCCGTTGTCGTTTGTTCCCTGCGCAACTAATTATGCATGCCATTACACTGGCACTAAATTTTCTGCAGTGTACAGGTCATTAATGAACAATATACTGTAGCGAATGGGTCTGGGGAAGTAGGTGTGTATTCACGTTGTATTAGTGCTCGAACACACAAGGACACAATAAATAGCGGGAACGTGTTTACGATTGTGTTTGCGCTGTAGTACAAGGTGCATATGCTGTACACACTCACAATGCATTTTATTTTTCAATGCAGGGTGACATTCTTGCAATCCCTTGTGCTCCATCTACTGACAGCGGTATTTCAGAGGTGCCATATGTTGCAGAATAACGGAAAGGTGGGCGAGTTGGTACTTACTGAAGGGCGCGATGTTGTCGCGCGAAACTCGGATATAAAGAGCCAGATGCCGACTTTGCTACTTCTTTCCGCCTTTCAGCGTTTCTTTTTGAGTTTTGCGCTGTCATATCGTGTCCTTCTTTCGCTCCAAGATGGTATAGACCTTTCTTTCGTGGGCGCCGCCATATTGCCTCGCAGGCGGCAGCGTCTCTGTTCTGGCAACCCACTGGCTTGTGCGAAGCTCCGCGTTTATATGGCAGGTATACGTGCTCCTGCAGTTGCAGTCGCTTTTTTTTTCCTTCTGGCGCACTGAGTTTCGCATAAGTTAATGCAGTCTAGCTCGGAAATGAGTCTGTGAGACGTCCTGAAAAGATCTGATCCGTTGAGGGTCCATGGCATTAATATACGGCGCCGCGGACGTGTCGCAAGTGGTCATATATTTTCGGCACTGTCTCTCTGTTTAAAAAACGCGCAAATATTTCGACTCGTTCTAGCAGGGCAAGCAAGTGCTGGCACCCTACGGGGATACAATGATCTTTTTTTCTTGGACTGTAATCTTCTAGCTTGTTTTTTTTTCATTTACATTTTGTTTATGCTGTCGCACCGACTACCGCTTGTACAGTGCCGTCGCAGCATGGCGCAGCATGGCCACGTAAAGAGGGGCTTTAGGCCGGCGCGCGCGGGCATCAAGGCACCCTAGGCCAGCGTAGAGTCACTAGAAAAATTTCAGAGTATCGCATCTGTTTTCCGCGCGCCGCCGCCAACGTGATTGGCTTACTCGCATCACGTGACCTCTCGCCACCATATCCCTTCCAAGCGCTTTGGGTGCAGGCGCGTTGAATGCAGAGCGCGGCCGGACATTTAGCAGTACCACGGTCCCTAGAAGCACTGTGTCACTTTTTTAAACGCGTCATGCAGATGCCAGAGAGTAGCTCACCAGTAACCGAACGTTGCTGGTGAGCTACTCCGGGAATTTCGTATATTTTTGCATTCCGTGTGGGAAACATTAACGTCAAAGAGCGTCGTTGTACATGGCTGCATAGTTAGCCGCGGAATGAATTCACCCCCCTCGAAGAACACTCCTTTATGCAGTGAACTACACAAACTTTGCTGGAAAAGCTCTCATGCAACAGGATACTTCACCTTTTCGGTTCGTTATGTTCAGTGATATTGAGAACTACAGACTACATACCTTTCTATTTGCTCCGCTGTTTATATCTCGATCTGTTGAACAGATTGTGCATGCATTTCGAGTTATAAGCGTGCCACCCCGGCGCATAATCGACACTGTTTTCCCTTTCTGTAATCGCGAAAACGTCACAGTCGCCGAGACCCTCTGCCTTGCTGATGATAGTTCCATTACGCACCTTGGCATCTCAAGAGAGAGCGAAAGCACGGCACGACATTCATTACCAACTGGCAACCTATCGACCCGGTGATTTAGTCTGGCTGTGGACTCCTACACGGAAACGCGGGTTATACCAAAAGTGTTTAGCCACATACGATAGACCATTTGTTATTATCACCACACTCACAGAGGTCACCTGTGGTAGACGAACTGCCGAGACTTAAGTGGTCCATGTCGCCCGCTTGAAATTGTTCACGCCGCGACAACCCGACTGACTCGTCCGGTGGCCTTCGTCTGCGAGGAGAGAAACGTTGCGCATGTGGACAAAGAAAACGCTGGCCGGTGAACGTGCTTGCCGCTACGAGGCAGCTAGAGAGAAGACGACGACGCTGGCATATTGAACCTGCTGGCCGCTCCTGCGCTCACCTTCGTGACCAAATAAACGGCCCCTTCAGTCGTATACGTCTAGGTCTCCTTCGCGCGTAACAATATTTTAATATGATGTGTCTGGTCTGGCATTAGCCTCGTAGCTCGGCTCAACACGGTGATCGCTGCAGCTGATGTAACGGTATTCGCAAGGACGAGAAATGCGTCAATCGTAGCGGGGAAATCGGAATCACAAATTTAATTTATGCTCCGCTCCGGCCTTGCAAAGCCCGAACGTTCAGTAAACACTAAATTAAAAACGTGGCGGGATCCTTGTCCTGGGGTTCATTGCAACTTCCGCAATACAGCGGGGTGCATTGTAGACGATATGCCATCTGAAAACCGAACAGTTAAAAAAAAGTTCTGTCGCTTCGTGTGTAGAATAACTGTCACTCACTACCTCAGGAAGAGAATTTTTTACGTGGTCAGGTCAAGAACCGTGTCCGACAAATCGCGCAATGATATACAAGATAATTAATTCCTTTCTAAGAAAAAAAAAAACCACGCTGTTACGCTTGTCTGTAGTGTTCCTTGAACTCCTAATTTTGCTGCTTAGCTTTGCGAACGACAACAAGAACTTCGCTAAAGCAGTAAATCTGCCAAAAGAAGTCGTTAAAAAAATACACACGAATCACATCCGTTGTCTATCATAGGCTCCAGCCCGAGCGCGCTTCGTGCGGCACCGGGAGAAGAAACACTCTAACCATCTTCACCTTATCGCCGCGGAAATACACTCAAATATCGCGACTCTCAAAAAAAAAAAGAATAAGAACCAACATTAGTATCGTTTTTATGTACCAGGCCCTGCCTGTAAACAGCTGTAATTTCGTCCGCACCTGAGTGCGATAAACGAGCGAGTAATAAGCGGTCACTTAAAAGTTGACAAACAAGACAGACGACAGTTTGTGAGCAACAAACAGGTTCCATCTGTGCGTTCACGCACGACCGCATGTAGAGTGGCGTCTACTTTTAGGATGAACACGGCTCAGCGTGGCCGCGCTCTGCGTAGCGCCATTGCATCCGGTGCTTCCGCGCACCGAATCGAAGCGGCGCAGGCGCACACGAGCGCGCCGCTCTTGCTGTACTACAGCCAGGTAAAAGCGGCGCCACGGCAATGGTCCAGCTCTGTTGCACACAACGCGAAGTCGCTCCCGTGCGTGCCTCTGCGCATGCGCCGCTACTCTTCCATGCGCGGCCGCGCCAGGTGCGCTGGCACTGCGCGGAGCGCCGGCCTACGCCGTGCTAGAGTCACTGGAGATTTTCAGAGTACCGCAAAGGTAGGCTGCACGCGGGCAACATTGAGCGGCGGCGGCCATTTCCCTTCCGGACCGTCCGGCGCGTTGGTAGCGTGTGTTGAGAAGTGACCGATCTTTTCGCCTCGATGCCGTGTTACGCTCGGCATAACTGCAATATGTGTGTGTGTTTCTTCAAAAGGATATCAGAAGTGATTTCGAGTCATCGACAGTCATGAATCGACTGCTCGGTAAGCTAATGAAACGTGCGGCGAATGTTGCCATGTGCTCGCGAACTTCCTTCGTGGCTTCATCGGTCTGTTTTCGTTTCACGGCCGGGTGTGTTCGCAAGGTCTAGAGCTGTAGACATAGTTGCATTAGCGTAATGACCGTGCGAGATGCCATTTACTTCGACACTTGGTGAATGTTGATTGTTTTGCGCTAGCTTTGCAGTCAGCGTTCAGGTTCACTTCATAGCGCATTCGAAAACATTATCGAACATCGAGAACATTCAGCATTGCGTCCTTCGAGTGATCGCTGACGCATACCTTACTTGCGCACCATGCTTGCTGTTCAGCTGGTGCTATCTGTAATAGAAGCGGTGTGTGTACGGTAAGTGGAAGTTGTGCGTGTAGTATTTGTCTCGGTTCGGAACGCCAGCAGCCGAACGCATGGGCGAATCGGCGTGCGGTAGGTAGGGCGCATCCTATTTTGCGAATACGTTGTCATTTCCAAACAGATACGTAGAAAATATGCCATCAAAAATGATTGACGTCACTACTCAGTTGTTTCATTTCCTATTTTTTGTCTCCTTAATATTCCCAACGTTGCAGTGCATTTGCATTTATTTTGCTGTGTTCCGACAGCTTTTTTTTTTGGCGTTGCCAGCGCGCAAGCGGCTGGGGTTCGGTTTCTGCACTGCTTTTAATTTCAACTTTTTTTTTTCGTAACGCACTCTTGTTAAAACTTCCTCGGCGCAGTGCTTTATGTTATTTTGATCAGAAATGCCACATCCGTGAAAATCTTTAACGCGCATGCTACTGCAATACAGTATGTATATAGATCTAGTGCTGGCATGAAATCGATTCCCTCAGTGCGTGAGAGGATAAGCAATTTTTTTTTGTTGTTGTGACCATTTCACACCCACTAAACAGTATTGTAAGGGCACGCTCGGCGCAATGCAGCACTAGCAACATTCTTTTTTGAAAAATAAAAATAAAATACGCTTAATAACATTGCCTTATACCAAGTTTATCAACAGAGTTCCACGCTTCAGTTTTGCGCAGTGCCAAATGATCATGTGACAATTGCCTTCAAGGTATACAGTAAACAGTTATTATTTTAATAAGTCTTCGATTTCGCTCTCGTGCGTGGCACGCTTATAACTCGAAATGCATGCACAATCTGTTCAACAGATCGAGATATAAACAGCGGAGCAAATAGAAAGGTATGTAGTCTGTAGTTCTCAATATCACTGAACATAGCGAACCGAAAAGGTGAAGTATCCTGTTGCATGAGAGCTTTTCCAGCAAAGTTTGTGTAGTTCACTGCAGAAAGGAGTGTTCTTCGAGGGGGGTGAATTCATTCCGCGGCTAACTATGCAGCCATGTACAACGACGCTCTTTGACGTTAATGTTTCCCACACGGAATGCAAAAATATACGAAAATCCCCGAGTAGCTCACCAGCAACGTTCGGTTACTGGTGAGCTACTCTCTGGCATCTGCATGACGCGTTTAAAAAAGTGACACAGTACTTCTAGGGACCGTGGTACTGCTAAATGTCCGGCCGCGCTCTGCATTCAACGCGCCTGCACCCAAAGCGCTTGGAAGGGATATGGTTAGGGTGGCTTGGCGAGAGGTCACGTGATGCGAGTAAGCCAATCACGTTGGCGGCGGCGCGCGGAAAAAAAAGTGTACTTGTGCTCTCAAAAGAAAGCACAACGTCTTTATTTCCTGCCAGGTAAACGCAACACTGTTTTTCAAGCCGTCCTATACACATAGTACACTGGGCATTCGGGGTGTTATGTGCGGGTGTCGTAAGCCTTGAAACATTTAATGTGCACACCGACATTGCACTTCTTCTCCATGACGTATTTCATACAAAGCACGCATTTGCCCGGAGAGAGCGGTCAGCATTTCACGTGAACTTCTTCCTCTACATGACGTCATTCACACAAACCACGCGTTTGCCCGGAGAAAGTGGTCAGCACGTGGCAGCATGAAAAGCAAGTGATGTCTAAGTTTGCACACGTTGAGAATGAGGCCTGCTTGATGTGCTGTAGGTGGCACTCACTAGTCATCAGCTAAAGAAATAGCGATGTTAGAGTGCAGCAAAGAAGCGTCCTATATGTAAGACACTGGGCATATATGGGTTTACTTGCGCTCGAAACGTTCACGTTGACAGACAAAACAGATGCGCAGACAAAACAGATGCATGCTTACCTGGTGCCCTGTATGCAAACCCGTCGCCCTGAGCAATCCGGCCTCCGTCCTCGCCAAGGACGTGTGTCAGGAGCGTTTCGACACCGTCGATGTTGAGCGCGTATTGAATTTTTTAAACAGCATAAGCGAAGAAGTCGTTTCTTGGCCAGACAATCGTGAGAAAGAACAGATCAAGACTGGCTTTTTGCCAAGGAGTGAAGGTAAAGGCCCGCGCAACACCATAGGCTGTGTGGACGGTTGCAACATAGAGATTAAGAAGCCGGAGGAGTCATCGCATTCGTACTTCAACCGCAAGAAATTTCCATCTGTGGTGCACCAGGGAATATGCAACGACAGGAACAAGCTCAACCGTCTGCTGCAACCCTCTGCTTCCGAAGCGCTGAACCACGCCGGCACCGTATGGCACCACCACCAACAGAGGTGAAGGAAAACGCGGGATAAAACGTGAACCAAGGCTGCACCTCTCTCGCACTTCTTGAAACGAACGGCGGTGCGCAGAGGCCGCTAGGCTACACCGCTGAATTGGACGGTAGCGTTCAGCACCTCGCGAACTGGTTCTAATGGTGCAGGTGAATCGAACGGACCTCATGTCTAAAATATGGCATGCAAATAATTGCACCGCGATGTCATACATCATGGAAGACGCATTTCGACCCACATAGGGCAACAGCTCAAGTGCGGCAGCCGCAGCCATCACGCCGAGGAGCCAGAAACCACCGTGCCGCCAACGAGTCGGCGAGTATCCTGCGAGCGGCTTCGTATAGCTCGAGCACGCCCGTCAGCCACCGCTGCCGCCAGCGAGCCTCGAGCAGAAGAGTGAGCGAACGCCGGGCCGCCGCCACGAACGGCGCCAGGCTGCTTGCGACGAGCGACGGGGAAGCCGACGGTGATGGCGACCAATTTCACCAAGTACCTCGAGCGAGCGGCAGTCCTCCGAGCACACGCGGGGCCGCCGCCATGAACGGCGGCGAGCTGCTTGCGAGCGAGCGACGGGGAAGCCAACGGTAATGGCAACCAGTTTCCACATAATTCCGAAGCACAGCTAAAGCCGGCGAGCTAAAGCCCCGCCAGTCCATGCCAGCGCACTGCAAGCACGCGACATACAACTGAGCTCGTTGCGGGCCTCCGCAATGCGTTTCGAATGAGTCGCAGCGCGAAGCGGTGAAGCCTCTGCTCAATATCGTGAGTCCGCAGCTCATCACCACGGCGAACACTCGATGAGTGGGCGGCCGACGGCAATGGCGGCCAATTTACAGGCGGTCACTAAGCACAGGCGAGCTGACGCCCAAGCCGGCCATCGCGGTGCATTTCGTACGCGCGATATACAATACGATCAAGCCTGCTGCCGGCAAGCGCTATGCGTTTCGCGCACGCTACAGGTACGGTAGAACAAAGAATTATCACTTACTTGTGAAAGGATCCAGTGCCGATTTCTGCCCAGAGCAAGATTGAAATCTAGGATCCGAAAGGCCTACTGGCTTCTCGGCCGCCATTACCAGCCGATGGCGACGCAGTGCCTTGACTACGCCGGAGATATGCAGCGCGGCGTCGTGACGCGTCCAGGCCAGTTCCAGACTTCATGGGTGCGGCGAAACGTAAACGCCGCACCTCAGGCCGATCCACGCGCATGTGCATATCTAAGGCACCGCAGCGTAGTTCTTAGATCATCGAACTCTCCGAATGTGACACCACCGCCTACACGCCACCACGAACGCAAGTGGCAAGACTGACCCAAGAGGGAGGAGGACGGTTAGGTCCATTGACAACGGTTTGCACACGGAATGTATCTCTGCACACGGCGTGCATCTCCCGCATGGTTGATCTCTGCTGTCTTTGCAGACTAACTGGTTTTCAGAAAGCGCGCATCCCAGTGCGGTTGCTCCTTCAGTGTCCGTCCGCTCATCACGCGCGCCTATTGGGCTACGTTACTCCCTTTTCCCATTGGGCTATGTTACTCCCAGAAAAACTGGCCACCCTGTATACGAAGTGTCTCTCGACGGGGAGGATGCCAACATCTTGGAAGAATGCCAACATCACCTTGATCCATAAGAAAGGGGACGTCAAGGACCTGAAAAATTATAGGCCCATCAGCTTACTGTCAGCTGTCTACAAGCTATTTACAAAAGTAATTGCTAACAGAAATAATAAGACATTAGAGTTCAATCAACCAAAGGACCAGGCAGGATTTCGTACAGGCTTCTCAACAACAGACCATATTCATACTATCAATCAGGTGATAGAGAAATGCGCGAATGCAACCAACCCATATACATAGCCTTCATAGATTACGAGAAGGCATTTGATTCGGTGGAGACATCAGCAGTCATGCAGGCACTGTGGAATCAGGGCATCGACGAAGCCTATATAAACATAATGGAAGAAATCTGCAGCGCATCCACAGCCACTATAGTCCTTCATAAAGAAAGCGACAGAATCCCAATAAAGAAGGGCGTACGACAGGGAGACACGATCTCTCCAATGCTATTCACCGCGTATTTACAGGATGTTTTCAGGGCCCTAGATTGGGAAAAATTAGGGATAAGAGTTAATGGAGAGTATCTCAGTTACCTGCGATTCGCTGATAACATTGCATTGATGAGTAACGCGGGAGACGAATTACAGCTCATGGTTACTGAACTGGATACGGAAAGTAGAATCGTAGGTCTGAAGATTAATATGCATAAAACGAAAGTAATGTGGAACAATCTTGGCAGAGAACAACGCTTTGCGATAGGTGGCGAGACACTGGAAGTTGTAAAGGAGTACGTCTACTTAGGACAGGTAGTAACCGCGGAGCCGAACCATGAGAGTGAAATAACTAGAAGAATAAGGATGGGATTGGGCTCATTCGGAAAGCATTATCAAATCATGAATGGTAGTCTACCACTGTCCCTCAAGAGGAAAGTATATAACAGCTGCATCTTACCGGTACTTACCTACGGAGCAGAAACCTGGAGACTTACAAAGAGGGTTCAACTTAAACTGAGGACGACGCAGCGAGCGATGGAAAGGAAAATGATAGGTGTAACCTTAAGAGACAGGAAGAGAGCAGATGGAGTCAGGGACCAAACGGGGGTTAAGGATATCACAGTTGAAATCAAGAAGCAGAAATGAATATGGGCCGGGCTCGTAGCACGTCGGCAGGATAACCGGTGGTCATTAAGAGTAACTTACTGGATTCCAAGAGATGGCAAACGCGTGAGGGGGAGACAGAAATTAGGTGGGTAGATGAGATTAAGAGTCGTACGACGATTTATTGTGCGACGGCGACGTCTTAAACAGTCGAGGAATAGCACCGGCAGAAGCCGAAGGTAGATCGCGTGCACAGCAACAACAGACGCGGAAGCTCTTCTTTCTCTTCCTCACTACAGTAGGTATAACGTGGCAGCAGAAAGCACAGGACCGGGTTCATTGGCGGAACATGGGAGAGGCCTTTGCCGTGCAGTGGGCGTAGACGAGCTGATGATGATGACGACTCCGTTTTCGGGTAATTTTGTCTTAGAGTGCATACTGCCTGTAGAGCCGTGCCCGGTGGTTCCACTCGGAACGCATGATCCTGCAAATACTGGCAGACTGTCCTCCTGAAATAAGAAAGCCTCCGAAAAGGGCAACTAAGTCTGGTGGGACGACCTCCATACGTAAAAAAAGTTAGAGCGTCCGTGCTTTGCAAACATTCGCGGCAGTAAGAGAAACAGTGGCATAGCGGTCACCAAGAGCACTTAGAAATTGGCGCTTGAGCTAAAAATAAAGTTAATGAGAGCAGCATTTTTGGCAAGTTGGTAATTCATTACTTCAGTACGAGTGCGCAACAAAAAAAGACACGGACAACAAAGAAGAAGACACTGCTGTAGCGTCAAGGTTGCCCTTGTCCCGGACTCCATTTGGTAGCGTGACTGAGTATTCTGGTTGAGGATGTTATGCTCGGAAGTTCGGAAAATGAAAACAAACAACATTAATGGTACGTTTTACAAACTTACTTGCATAGTGAAAAGGGCAGATTAAAAAGATCAGCGACGAGCGACTAGATGAGCCATTAACCCACGGCGCAGACCGTCTTCTCTCACTGAGCACCGTCGTTGTAACACATCAGGCCGGCCTGTCCTTCCTGGTGGTAGCCAATCACGCACAAGACATCACCCACCAGGACGCCAGCCAATAACACAACACTGTTGTAGAGGGGACGTTGCAGTCGTTGACGCAGCAAAGTTCCAGCGGTCAATGGCACTCACCTCGGGTCAGGCCGTGAGAACGGTAGACAGGACAAGGTCTTCCACCTCTCCCCAGTAGGGCAGGAAATGATTTACAGCAACCACATTGCCCTGGTCAAGGCACACGAGCCTGGTCAGTGCCGTAGCATCTCAAACAACACAGTGGCCCGTTATGAAGTGTACCAGTTTATTGGCCCTTCTTGTACTTTACGTCAAAGCTTTATTGCCATCGAATCCATCTCCGCCTAAGAAGGCGATTGTTCGTAGATGTAGCGGTTTGCAGTCAGGCAAGGGGACAATGGTCCCTCTTAGTTTTCGGCCGCGGATATCAACCTCACTACGTTTCCTGAAACCTTGGGCTAGGTTATGACCCATATTGTTAACGGTCGTCTTTACAGAACAACACTCCTCATCCTTTACGGTGACAATTATTACAAGAGGTTGGGCTGCGCCTGATACCTTTCTCAAAGATCGGTCTCGTTCACAACTGATCGTAAAGCTTTAGCTGATCGCTGGGCTTTAAAGGTCGCCGCCCCGCTCCTGCGAACGCCGTTGCTGTTCGCCCTACAGGGCATGGTCGCCTTCGTGTGCTTATCTCGAGGAAAGAAGGCGGCGGGCAGGGGGGGGGGGGGGGTGGAGCGGGGGATTGTATGTCTTGTGCTTTCCCCGCGATGTGCGCGCTGAAGTCACAGAGCGTACGAAGGTAGCTTCGCTCGCTGCAGCGGCCGCGTTTGCGAAAGGAGCGCGCTGTTCAAACAGAAATAAGTAACTGTGACATTTAGTTCGCGCTCGTCCTGTGTATACCTGTTCGTTTGTTTCGTGCGTGCTGCTTTTTGTTTCAGCAGTGCGCTTTAAGTATCGAGCTGTGACGCATGATAGTTCGCGGTCGTCCTGTGTGCGTTCTTTTCGTGCGTACTTTGGCCTCGAGCGACGCGCTGGTAATTTCGAGCTGCTTTCTGTTCTTCGCGTTACATTCCAATTTGTTGCTATCGCATTCATTGCTTCGACGTTGCGGCGAAACTGTGACTTTTTTCTTTCTCACCAGTTGACGTCCATTTTGTCAACGTCATATTCTTAACGGATGTACTTAGTGGACCCCGGCATCAAAACACTTTCGTGTTAAAATAATCCTACGTACACTACACATCAAAAGCACCTGACAACATCTGCATTGGTTTTATGCTAAAAACTTGCACCAACTGCATGTCAGTCGTAATGGGAGACCAGCGCTGGATAGGTGGCGCGCCGAAAAAGGGCACCTGGCGGGGAGTCGCGACATAACTCAGCCGCTCGCATGACCTCCGCGCCTCCGGCTAATCTCGGAGGCCATGCCGCTCGTGCTCAGACGACCGGCCGCACTGTACCACGGTGAGCGCACGCGCGTGCGCCATTCCCGTGCTTCATATTGGCGCGAACAGCTCGAGTAGCCATTGCGCCAGTAATACTGCTCTATGGTTTAGAAAAAAAAAAACAACTTTGTCCGACGGCTACTTTTTCAGGAAAGCAATGGAAAACGAACAGAAGCCCTGCAAAGCAGACTACGTCTGTGCATACGGCGTCGAAAAGACAGTGCTGTGCCGTGGTGGCGACTCCGTCGTCACCATTTTCTGGTTGCGTCCTGTTATTTGTGTCAAGCTAGTGCAGGCTCACAAGCCTCCACTGATAAGTACGTGCTGCGTCGTTACCAGCTGCCCACTACTGCAGTAAAAAAAAAAAAGTAAGAGGCAAGGGGTAGCTGCTTCAACGTTTTTCTGCCACGGAAAATATGCCCAGCCTCCGGTGTGTATGCTCGCGGACGTTGATCAAGCAAACCACCGTGCTAGCATAGCATGTATGGTGTCCCGCTGTTATGCTCGAGGGCGCGGGATAGATTCCCGGCCACGGTGGCCGCATTTCGATGGGGTTCACATTAAAAACCCCAAGCGGTCAAAATTAATCCTGATTCCCAAACTACGGCGTGCCTGCGTGCCTCAGAACCATACCTTGTTTGGCACGTAAAACGCCAGCAATTGTCGATGTTTGTGAAACACGTTTATTCTAAGCAGACACAGGCAAGCGAAAAAACTAACACAGTACGTTAGGCGAATTAAACGGCGAGTAAAAATCCAAGACATTTGACCCTTTTCTAGCGAGGCATAAATTGCGATGTCACTTCGCCGCGGCAGCCAATGCACAAACAAGCTTTACCGCATCGGCTGACTCCAGAAAGTTAAGCTTCGAGTAGTCCGCTGCTTTGTTTGTGACCACAACGCTGTCTGTAGCACAAGTGAAGTTCCACGGAGGCATCCATCGCGTGCGTAATTCTCATAACAGTTCAGCGGCTTCGGCGAATGTGCCCCCGTACGCATCTCGCAAACAGACAGCTTTCCTTCTGCTTAACTGTTAACAAATAATGTAGACTACCTGCCTATCGTATCACATTCACTGCACGCGGAGCTTGGTGGTGGTCAGATAAAACGATTTTTACATATATGCCGCATGCTGCATAATATGTATGTTTTATTTACGACAAAACACCGATTAAATTCTTCTCGCTGGCCCCGGTTTCCACGGGTGGCCCTCACTATCGAATAAATCTAGCAGACACGCGCAATTTGGTTTAGAAACCAGTCCGACGCCACTAGACAGGAGAGCAAGAGCAGAACATGCTGTGCTCGCCTTACTGCCGGGGTGCAACGGCGTATCCGTTTCTATTCATATGGTGTAGAAGGAAAACCATAGAAGGATACGTCCTCCCTCATTTCTACGTATTGTGGCACTTGAATGCGCAACAGTACCGCCAGCATCCTTTAGTTTTGTTTCGGCGATACGCGCCCGCATCGCCTTAGCCAGTCGCCACTCTCGTACGCGGGAGCGGCTGGAGTATGTGCGCTTTGACCGCCAGGGCGGCACTGCCCACACCGCGGAAACTCCAGCGCTGGTTCCCTATCCGCCTCGTGCATCGGTATGGTGGCGCCACCGCTCGGCTCAGGTGGTTGCACCCTCTCCCAACCCCCCATAGGATCCCATGCATTTTGAATGAAGTTTGCGATTCCGTTGCGCAAAAAGAAACTAGCGCCATCTCTCGACTATACGTAACACCGACGACGCAACACTTCCTCGTGCTTCCACCGATATGCCATACTCCAAGGTGACCCCTCTCTCCACTATCTTTTATTTCTTTCGGAGGCCGTGAGAGCGCGCGCTGTGCACTGTGCAATAGCGCACCCAACAAGACCGGCTGCACCGGCTGGGCTCGTCGCTTTCGTCGCGTCTTCCTTGAACGTTGCAACGTTAATATTGTGTTAAGGCGGTGGCCACACGTCGGACGATGAGCCCTGATTTCGTTCAGCTGCCATTTCATCAACGGCTATGTTTCAGACGCCTCAATTATGTATTTTTGTCCGTTGGTTGCTGGACAAGATGGCCTCCTGCAAGACCGCGTTTTTCCAAGTCAGCTGTGTGTGTAGTTCTCGGCGTCGTAGCAGTTTGATGACGCGAGGACGTCAACTGGTGCTACATCGTGGGAACCGCTGAAGTGACTGCAAGCTTGACGACATTGTGCCAGAATATCTAGCGTACTGTACGCGCACGATTGTGCTACACTTAAAATACCACGCTTGGCCTCGCGCGTCAACCTGATACGACTGTGTGCAACAAGTGTGTTGTTATCGTTGCGTCGGTCAACATTGAATTGCAATTGGAATACCGTTTTTGCAAAGGTAAGTGAAGCTGTAAGTAGTTGCCCTTCTGTATGCTCGCTACTCCACGAACATTACTTCTAGAATCGCATTTTATGCTCAGCTGCACGTACCAAAGGAGAATCTAGCATACGAGATACATTACACGCGTGCGCATTTCCTACATAAATCTGAGTAATGCCACGCGTGCGCATTTCCTATATAAGTCCTATATAAGTCTGAGTAATGCCATGCTCAATTTAAAGCGCATGTGTTAGAGGATTGTGGCTTCAATGGTGAAAGTGATTAGATATTCAGAAATATGTGATTGCAGTGCACTTAGAACTTTCTCATATGTTAACACGGTGTGTGAACAAAAAAAAAACGCTGTGTGAATGTTTGTTGGTCATTTGCTAAAGTACTTTCACGCATTATTATGCAGCTGTGTGACGGCTGTTAAAACGTTCAGCAAGTTAGATTTTGGTTTTCTTGGCCTAGTTGAGTGCTACGAGTGTGGGGCGGAGATAAAAACGCGTGTCTTGTGTGCGTTTCTTAAGCAGGCATACAGCCGTAATAGTCATTGTTGCTGTACTGTTTGGGGTGTTCAATAAAACAAGAATGCTGTTTCGTACTGCAACAGTTTTTATTTCATCTGTGTTAACAGATCACGCAAACAACTTGGACACATACACGTAAGAAACGTACGCAGTACATCGCGCGCACGCATAAAAAAAAACGGGCCTGTCATTTTAAAACATAATATAGAACAATGGACGTAACAAACGGCATGGTTGTCTAGACGAGCAGCGTCGGCAGTACAAATATCAAACCAGAATAAAAAATGAATAGAAAAACGGCGAGTAACGGGCGCTTTGCCCACGGCTTCTATGAGCCGCGCGTATGCACCTTTCGCCACCGTTCGCCGTTCGTGGCGCGACCAGTACAACTCAAAGCAGCAGCGCACGAGGCGGATAGCGCGTAACAAAAACTGCACCGCTGAGCGCCAAACCCATTTCACATACTTACTTTGTCTTACACTAATATCTTCCTTCAAATACTTACTCACCCCATATCGACATGCAAGTGATCGCACACCACATCGAGTTTATCCCTGTTGCGACCGTGGTTTAGATCCGTCCTACCGCTTCAACCAGTTGTAGCGACGTTAGTGTTGCGTCGTACCCGGACACCATTTGGTAGCGTGACAGAGCCTCCGGATTGAGGAACTGATGCCTGCAAGTTGCGAAAACGATAACAAACAAGTTTACTGGCACTTTTTGTACACTTATTTACATGGTGAAAAAGTGAGAGTTCAGCGATGAGCGAACTGGACGAGCCTTTAACCCAGGGCTCAGAGCCCTTTTTCTCATTCAGCACCATCGTTACAGCCCCTCAGGCTGGCTTCTCCTTCTTGACTCTAACCAATCACACACATGACACCAGCAAATAACACTGTCGCTGAGGAGTCGTCGCACTCACGGAAGCCACAAAGTTCCTGCGGTCAATGACACGCTTGTGAGGTCAGCCGGGAGAGCAGGAAAGCGTTTACGGCGACTTAATGGCTCCTGTCAAAAATACACAGGGCCGGTCGGCACCGCAGCCTACCAAACCATGTCAAAGTGCCCCATTGTGAAGACGTCGCCAACTTTGACGTCTCTCTGCTAGTTCATCGTATCTCTGCCACCCAACGGAGCTCGTACGAGGCTCTTCCGGTTGTCGGGCGCTTCCTGTCGCGGGGAGTCCGTTTCCGTGATGGTTGCACGTGCTCCAGTAGGGTGAGAACGCATTGCTCGTCCATTCTTATAGATACTGCGTAGCCAGACGGTCAGTCATAACAGCCCCTCAAATAGTAGGAATAAGTACAGTTTTCACACTACAACACCTCCTTCAGAAGTTAATCCTTATGATTAATGGACTTCGATAATCTCGTCACCTTAAGTACTGTGCGGCTTCTCTTCATAAAACGTTACACCGCATCTTATAACCTATGAAGTTAAAATTACTGAAGTCTGCATTTCCTACTTGACGAGTTACCCTAATTTGCACGCACGTTCAAAAATTACTCGAACCGACCATTCCCTTTTTTCTCAATTAGATTCTCTTGAATCGTACCCAATGGGTTCGTGGTCCTGGTGCCTTTCGAGCTCGCCAAAGGTTACAAAAAACACGAGCTATAAGCTGTGCTCTGCAGTCACACCTCATTCGGCACTTCGGCCGGCTTTCCTGGGGAACGCAAAGAGGAAGGCTCAATCGCAGGGGAAAGAGTGACCATTCGCTCTTTCTGCTCGCTCCAGCGCGGTACCTAGCTACAGCGGCCTTTCGACTTGGACCACATCGGCACCGTTGTTTTCCCCTTGGTAGTACATCTCGACCGCGTTTGCCATCGTGGGGACGCACCTAGTTTTCCCCCCTTGCGCCTCTCTCGCCGCTTGCGCCTCAAAAGGCACCGTGCAGTGGAATTTTAAACTATGACTGCACCGCCACAACGCACAGCCTCGCAGATAAAAAAAAGTAATATTGAGACGGGCCCGGACAAAATGAGACGCGATGTGCGCCTCTCCCGCCCACTGCATAAGCGGGCGGACTGTGGCCGAGCTAGAGGGGGGACGCATGCGCACGTCTGTTTTCTGGGTGCCCCTAGCGGCCAACGATAGCGAACATGGGACGGACCACTGCGAGCAACTCAGTGGCCCGCAGTGGCCCTGTGGTCAGTGGCTCTCGGGTCAGTGGACGATGCCTATGAACGCCACAAAGGACGCTTCCTCAAGCTGTCCGATCGCCTACCATTTCGTCTTTCGTCGCGCGGCGGAGTGGGCCCTGTCGAAAGCTTCTGCTGCGCCGAACGCGTCCATCTTCATTTTGGTGGACCACAGCAAAAAGTGTTTTATGCTGGGGTCCACCAAGACATCACTGACGTATTTCCGAGACGCAAATACGTCAATAAAATACAGGTGACAAAGAAAGAGTTTCATTAATTTGGTTGACCTGGGAGTCAAACCCACGACCTCTCGGTCTGCGACGATAAGTTCTGGGCACTTTACCCACCGCGCTACCGACGCTCATGCATGAGGCTTTACAAATGCGCCTTATATCGCTGCCTCCCTTTCACAGGGACCTTGGTTGGCGTGGGGCGGTGTCACGGTCTAAGATCGGTGAAGTACTGCATAATGGCCGTGGCCAACGAGGTTAGCTCCGGCAATGCGCCGTTGCTACAGCCATCCCATCAGGCGCGTTTCCAAGAGGAGAAGTGTAATTTTGTCAGCGCCTCAACACACCGCGAGGTGGCGGCCTTAGCCCAAGCCCCGCTCATAGCATCCATCCATACCAAAAATAACTCGGCGACGCTCGCCTGGCTGTCACAACGTAGAGAAAGGCAAACAGGACATGAGGGGACACTCAGCGATAAGCGGCTCAAGCTCTCCCCACCACTTTCTTGCCCAGTGGCCTCCGAGATTTTGGCGTCAAAGTCACAGGACCTAGTTCCCGGGGAACGTATAGTTATTATACTGACTCTAGAACAAAAGCTCCGCATGGCGCCCATGCATTGATACCTATAAACGCATGAGTTGCGCCATGATGAAAAAAAAACGAACGTAGCTTGATCCTGAGACGCTCGCTATATTTGACGGTAGTAATCAGCTTTAAACTCTCAACCTAAGCCAGCTACGTCCTGTTGGCGCTATGTCAGGGAACATCTGCTGTGTTTTTATGCCTGAAGCCGAGTGTTAGTGTAGCGTTGTCTGTGCAGCTGGCCCAATTGATAACCGTTAAAATTTCCACCTGTTTGCGCATGGTTTTTACTAGGCACGCCCTACCAATAATGCATAACGAATAGAGTTTCTCTGTTCGCTCGCACGAGGATCGCTCGACGGATTGGCAGCTCGAAGAAAAGACCGTAGGCCGTGGCCGCGCGGTGCTTTGACCTACAATGACGAGACACCTGTATCCACGTTCTTTTTGAGCTCATTGCTGCCGTACTTCAGCGCAGAGAGCCATAAGGCAGAAAAAGTCGATTGCAGCGTGCAGCGGCGAATGCGAGTGAGATGTCACCTTAAAGCTTCAATCGAAAGTAAAGTTACACGCCACACGAAGTTTTATGACCGTTAAGAAGACCAAGAAAAACTACGGTTGCGCCTAGTTATATAACCTTCAGTGCTTGTCTCATGTCTTTGCCATCCGTCCTGGCTTGCACTGATGTTTCCAGCTTGAAAGAAAAAAGGCTGTCATAGGAAGTCGAGTTGTTGGTGCGTGGCTACGGAAGACGCACACGACGGGACACTATGTCAACTACGATATACACGAAGGAAGTTTCAGGGGCTTTAACATGACGCACAAAGCAGCGCAATCGGCCGCGAGCACACACTCGCGCACTCTCGAGTGATGTTGATATGGTGGCACCATCTACTAAACAAGCCTGAAAACGCTCCTTTCCGCGCATCCGCGCACAATAAATTGCATAAATAGCCAGTGTATTCTTTCGTAAAAGTGTTCCAAATAAACATCCTCTGCGGCTGCCCCATTATACGTGAAAGAATATCTGCACGATTTTAATTGTGCAAATGCTTTTTTAGGGTTGATATGGCGAGTAATGTGAGCGTTCTATACTGCTAATTTTGGCGCATCTTTAAAGTAATGTGATGGCAACTGTGACAACATTCCCAGATGTGAGCGTTCTTGTGGGTAGTGGTCTCGCGGCCCAGCTTTTCCTCTTGAGTCAGTACAATTAACTCTATGCTGGAGAAGGCACTGTCTCTTTCCTTGTGGGTTTCCCTGTATGGCATCCCTTTTTTGTTGCCACACAGTTGTCGCAAGCAAAAGTATGCAGCTTGTCACAGTCTAGCTGGTGCCACACAGGGATGGCTCCAGCGTCATGGTGTGTACACTGGAGCTGTCACACACTGTAGAATCATGGTCTCGTGCGCATGCTTAGGACCTTAAAGATGTAAACAGTGACCACTTCTGCTTTCGTCACACACGTGCACAAGATTTTGACAGAGATGTTAGTTTTGGCAATGCTGCCACAGGTGGTAAGAAGGACCTTCAATATGTAAAAAGTGACCACTTCTGCTTGTGTCACACACCTGCACAAGATTTTGACAGAGATGTTAGTTCTGGCAATGATGCCACAGGTGGTAGGATGGACCTTCAAGATGTAAACAATGACCACTTCTGCGTGTGTCACACACTTGCACAATATTTTAATACAGACGTTAGTTCTGGCAATGCTGCCACGGTGGTAAGGAGGTGTACACCCACAGGAACAACATAGCAAAGCAAACTGAGGTTCATAATGAATATGATATTACACTTCCAGTACAATGGTAATTGAGTACTCTTGGATTCATTTGGAGTGTCAGGCATCACATCATTTTGCCTAACCGTGATCTCTTTTGCTTATCCTGTACATAGTTTTCCCGGATGTTGACAGTACACAAAGAAAATTTTCTTTGTGGGTGCACCATATTTTAAGCTGAAAAGACTCCACTGAAGCACTTACAACATGCGTGAACAGTGATATCTTACCTGTCGGCACGTTTTGTCCTAACAAAGGTAAACTGGTTCTTATCTTCAGCCTGTGATCATACAGGAGCTTTAGCATATGCCCTGTTGTCATCTCTTGTCAACAATGTCGCATACAATAAATAGTTTAACAAAGCTTATAACTCGCCAAGATGTACGTGCATGGCTTCAGGGAGGCAATAAAGTGCAGAAGTGACACTCACATAATAAAAGAAACACAGGATACGTGTAAACTAGTCCATCAAGCTTTATTTGTGGCTTTGCCAGCAAATTTGTAAGGAAACAGACACATGCGCAGTATGGCAAGGTACGACGTCACAGTAATTCAACATCAACAAACATCACAAAACAATGCTCAAGAAACTTTCTCCCTTTGTAAGTCTCAACAGATGTGTCGCTAATACGCACACCACTCCTTTCCCAGCATGAAATGCTTCCAACAGTTCACATGCCATTCTATCACAACCCCTGCCTGGAATCCTTATCCCACATTTACTCTTAACTGACATGCTGTGCAACTCATGTAACAATAAGGCAGATTTGTCCGTCCACATTTAACAGCCTGTAAGTCCACTCCTGAACCCCCTTCCACCCTTTCAGTGGTCATAGGCCAGATTGGTCATTATATTATTCACCTGGCTAGACAACTATGCTTGGCTAACATGAATATATGTGAACCATATAATCGCTTTGCAAAAAGCAAATGTAGTACAAGTAGAACACCTTCTTGAAGGCTTTGTTAAAATATTTAATGATCACCGCACAGAAGCTTTCTCTAGGAAACATGCAAAGCCTACATGGAGAATTATACGCACCCAGGAAATTCTGACACTGCAAATATTCTAAGCGTGTGCAAATTTTCAGTGACTTAACATACCGAATTGAGTACTGTCGTGTTCGATTCAGTAGCCATTATTCGTAAAATTGAATATTTTTTCACATGAAAGTGTTTTATGCCAGGGTCCACCACGGCTCCGCTGACGTATTTCCGTCACGGATATGACATTGTAAAATATAAAGACTAACATATGGTGCAGAAAAAACTAGAAAAGTTTCGTCACCGGGAGCCGAACTTACGACCCCTCGCTCCGCAGCGCGCGGCACGAAACGATTAGGCCACAGACGGCACGTTCTTCGCCATGCTAACGGCGAGCTATTCATATACACCATTTGCCTGTGGCGGTAATCAGAGATCGGTGGTACATCGGCGTGTTTTCGTTATCACTAGCAAGATGGCGCGAAGGGCTCGAAGAGCGTACAGTGCCTCGATGCACGCGCCCCCGCTTAGAGTGATGTCAGCTTTTGAAAGGGCAGGTGCCGCCTCCTCGGCCTTGGCGGCAGCGTGCCCGCCATATTGAATCCTCCGCCCGGTCAGTTGTGCGCGGCGTGTGTGCTGTTGTTAGGTCGGTGCTCGTTTCCCTCCAGTTTTATGTGCACCATGGCCGGGTGTTGCGTGCTGCAGTGCATCGATCATTCCAGGAACGCTGGGAGCTGTATCGTTTTCGAAGATACGAGGTTTCTTTGGACAGTAAAAATCAAATGTGACAAGTGGCATCCGAAGAACACATTATGCACTTGCAGCGTTAGTTTCCGGTCGGTATTCCGAATGGACATGCAAGGGTAACTTCTGCCGGTGTCAACATTGCGTAATAAATGGACGCACTATAAGCTACATGCTTGCAATATTTTGGTTCACGTGTGCATGAATCCTGCGTTTTACTTCGCAAACATTCTTTACTGCACTTGGTTGGTCCTGTATCTGCCTCTGATTTTTGCTTGCGCTTTTTTAGTGATGTGAAATGTATCATGGAATATATTATGCGTGTTTGATCGGATCTTTCTTTTTTTCTAATAATAATTATTTGTGAGAATTTATGCCCCAAAACCATGATATGATTACGAGAAGCGCGGTATATAGTGGAAGGCTCCCAAAATTTTGACCATCTGTTGTTCTTTAACGTACACCTAAATCTAAGTACGCGGGCCTCTGTCATTTCACCTCCATCGAAATGGGGCCGCTACGGCCGGGATTCGATCCCGCAACCTTCGGGTCACCAGTCGAGCACCATAACTAAAACTACGGCGAGTTCTTGTTTTTTATATTCATTTCCCTGTTTCAAGTACGCCTATGTGCTGGTCTGAGGCCCATGTATGTATGTGTGCAGTTAAATGTTTTTTATCCTTCCCTGTTTCTGTGTTTCAAGGTTACATTTTCGTCCTGTCTTAAATCATTACGCAGTTCCTGTTTTTTAATCATTTACGGTCACTGAAGCGACAAGTGGCAGTTGTGTTTTATTGTCTAATTTGCGTTTTATTTGTGTAATTGCTTCTGTCAGCGCAACATTAATGCGCACAAATAAATGACCTGTACACTGGATATTAACACACACACATTCAGTATTTTATTTCATTCAGCAAGCATAATTTATTTATTTATTATTAATGTAAGCCATGAAGGTCATACAGGAATGCGCACACAAACAGTTCTCGCGAAGCGTCTATGCAAAGAAGACGCATGAAAACAACAAGACGGGGAAGCATTGTGTACATAGACACGCTATGTCAGTAAAAAAATACAAGAAAGAAAGTCAAATTGTACAATGAGCACCTCATGTAAAACCAATTGATAGAAAAAAGACGCCTGCCTCGATGGTATATGGTTACGGTGCTCGGGTGCTGACCCGAAATTCGCGGGTTCGATCCCGGCCGCGGCGGTCGCATTTCGGTGGAGGCGAAATACTAGAGGCCCGCGTAGTGTGCGATGCTAGTGGACGTTAGAGAACCCTAGGTAGTCGAAATTTCCGGAGCCCTCCACTATGGTGTGCGTCGTAATCATATTATCGTTTTTTACCGAAAAACCCCAGGTTATATTTTTAATTAAAGAGACAAATAAACGACGCAGTGGATATGCAGCATAAAATGCAGAACAGTATTGGAAACACTCAATAACATGGGCATGTAATCGGGCATCCGAAAAATAAAGAAAACTGCAGATACAAAATGAAAAAAATGACACCGTCTCCCACTAAAGAGAACCATGTGGCGATGCGAAGCAGCGCATGGGTCGACTTAAAGTTCAGTTGATCACGGGCACCTTGCCCGATGTTCACAGGTCCTTGCTAGTGCAGCACACCATGAATTCACTGTAGTTGCTGTTGCTGTTCGCCATCACGTGATTGCTGAGAGAGTGCAAGGGGGAGAGTCCACAGCGTCTTACCTAGCCCATTGCACAGGCCCGAACGCGCTAGCGCGTGCCAGCGCGTTCTGACTAGAATACAAAGCGTTGGTTCATCGCGCGTCTTTAGAATCTCGTTCTCCAACGCCATCACATGATTGCTGAGAAAGTGTAAGGGGGAGAGGCCACAGCGTCTTACCCAGCCCCTTACAGAGGCCCGAACGCGTGAGCGCGTGCCAGATCACATGGTTCCCGAGCGGACGGTCGCCGATGGAAGGGCAGACAAAGCCCCGAGAAAAAGCTGCTTCGCATCTAAAACACACAGATACTGCGCGTGTACGCAAAGTTATATGCCATAGTAAGCACGTATTCATCATTCTGATAAGAACTCAAGGTGCAACTCGAGTGCCGATACAAATGTGGCCCCAGATTAGGAGCAAGAAATGTCAGCAATAAAAATCATAAAGCAGCTATCATTTCATCTTAGCAAGATACTTGCACCATACTGCGCGTCGGCCCTTTATCCTGTGTACAATATGTATGATGCCATTTATAACAAACCAGTACATTCTTTGCAAACTTAGCAAAATAAGCCGCCTTACTCACGCTTAGGTAGCTTCGCATCACTAAAGTTCGTGTATTGGGATATATATACTGCTGCTGCTGCTGACATGTATATAAATAACGATTGTTTGTGTATTTGGAATACAAAGTTTACGAGGAAATTAAGTAAGTCTTTAGGCTTAACTCTGTTGTTTCTGACGTAAGGAAGAGGATTCGTGTTCAGCATAACATAGTCTACATCTAACTCTAGCTCATAACACATGCACAGGCCGTCAGCTTACATGAATTACATGCTCCCTTAATAAGCACTTACGCAAGAACAGCACTACAAGCTGTCTAAGCTTCAAAAAAGAAAAGAAAAAGCTTGCTAGCGCGCGCACTTATTTCCGGACGCATCCGTGCACCGCAAGCGCGTTGTGTAGCGCGTTTCGCATGCTGCCTTGCTGCGGCGGGAGACGCAATGGCGGCCGTCGTAGCAGACGACGCGACTGTCCTCAACCTCAGCGGAGCGCGCGGACATCAAGGCACCCTAGAAGAGCGCGCTTTAAAGAGCGACGCCCCACGCGTCGCCATGAGTGCGCGCCTCTACAGGGCGTGGTCGCTCGTACGCGCGCTTATCTCTTGATGGCGGTGGTTTGTACGTCTTGTGCTCTCACCGCAAGTTTGCTTTGAGAGCACGAATGTCAGTTCGCTCACCGTAGCGGCCGCTTTTGTGAAAGGAGCGCGCTGCTCACACAAAAATAAGTTACACCTGTGACAGTTCGCGCTCATCCTGTGTATGTTCGTTCGGTGAGTCCTTTCTGCTTGAGCAGCGCGTTGCAAGTTTGGAGCTGCTTGCCGTTCTTCGCGTGACATTACAATTTGTTGCTACAACATTCGTTCCTTCGCCGTTGGGGTGAAAGAATGCCCAACAAACGCTCAATACGACTGCGAAGACACGTTTCACTTTCGTGTTATACCAATTCCTATGACAGAGGGATCGGCCATGTTTTTTTAATAGTTTATTAATGTTTCAAAATGTTAAGGTGCACCAAAGTCTGCGCTTTCGGATATAACGAGAATATCTCAGAGATCGTCTTGGATGCGGATGTCATTTCATTCGAATCATACAAAACGGCCAGTGTGAGAGACAGATGTGAATGAGACCCGGCGAGGTTGAGTAGCATGAGTGGTAATGATCGAAGATGGGAGCTAGTAGACGTGTAAACGCGAGTATCTGTGGACGGGAGTGTACTTCTATATGAACGTCAGGGGCCGCCTGTGAGTGTGAGTACAGCGAAGAGCTTGGCTTGGGCATTCATCAGTACACTCATTACAAGGCGCGATTGTGAGTATGAGTGAATGTCGAGGGATGTGAGCAGACATGAGTATGAACGTAACTTACGAGTGTAGTAGGCATGAGTATGAATGTGAGTGAGTACCCATGGGAGTGAGTAGGCGTGAATGAACGTGAGTACAAATGGCTGTCAGTAGGTGTGAGTATGAACATGAGTGCCAATGGGTGTGAGTAGGCGTGAGTGAGTATTTATCAGTGTGAGTGGGAGCGAGTATGAAATGAAGGCGTGTAAGTACCGATGGCTATGAGCAGGTAAGAGTATGAACGTGAGTGCTTATGAGCGTGAGTGGGCGTGAGTATGAACGAAAGTGTGTACCAACTGGCGTGAGCAGGGGTGAGTATGAAGGTGAGTGAGTGCTTATAAGTGAGTTGGCATGAGTGTGCACGTGAGTGAGTACGAGTAGACGTAAGAGCGTGAGTAAGTGTTATGAGTGTGTATAGGTGGGAGTGTGAGCACGAGTGAGTAGGTATGAGAGTGAGTGCACGTGAGTATGAACGTGAGTGATTACCATTGAGTGCGAGAGGCGTTGCTAACGGGAGTGAACACTTATGAGTGTGAGTGGGCGTGAGTATGAACTGAAATGAGTACCGATGGGTGTGAGTAGACGTCAGTGAACCTGGGTCAGTGCTTATGAGTGTCAGTGGGCGTGAGTATGAACACGAGTGAAAACCGATGGGCGTGAGGTGTAAGCATGAATGTGGGTGAGTGCCTATGGGTGTGAGTAGGCGTGAGTATGAGCATGAGTGACTACCAGTAGCTTTAACTTTGAGTGAATATGAACGTGAGTGGGCGCCTATGATCGCGAGTACACGTGAGCGTGAACGCGAGTGAGTGTGAGTATGAACGTGAGCGAATACCAATGGGTTACAGTGGGGGTGAATATGAACGTGAATGAGTGCCTATGAATGTAAGTACTCGTGAGTATGAACGTGAGCGAGTGCCTATGAGGGTGAGTACCCGTGAGTATGAACACGAGTGAGTGCCTATGAGTGTGAGTAGGCGTGAGTATGAAAGTGAGTGAGTGCCTATAGTGTGAGTAGGCGTGACTATGAACGCGAGTGCCTATGAGTGTGAGTAGGCGTGAGTATGAAAGTGAGTGAGTGCCTATAGTGTGAGTAGGCGTGACTATGAACGCGAGTGCCTATGAGTGCGAGTAGGCGTGAGTATGAACATGAGTGCCTGTTAGTGTGAGTAGGCGTGAGTATGAACGCGAGCCCCTATGAGTGTGAGTGGGCGTGAGTATGAACGTGAGCGTCTATAGGTGTGAGTAGGCGTGAGTATCAACGTGAGTAATGCATATGAGTGTGAGTAGGCGTGAGTATGAACGTGAGTGAGTGCTATGAGTGTGAGTAGGCGTGAGTGAGTGCGAAGGCTGAAAAAATTGGGGTGAGTGAGCATGAGTGAGTATGCTCTTACAGTGCCGAGCTATGGTTACCATCTGTCATTTTGTCTGAGTCACGTCGTGCAATACCTATTTTTGTGTATATCAAGCTAGTAAACCGGGCGCGAGCGCACCCGTAGATGTCAAGCTTGCGAACCGGCTGCGAGCGCACTATGAGCATGACAGGTATGTCATACCGAACATGACGTGCATGTCATGATTTTCATGTTACCACCTGTCCTTTATGTTCATCATACAGAATTATTTTGTCATAATAGTTTTGGTATATATACATTTAATTGAACAGTCGCGAGTGCCCCGAGAGCATGTCATATAAATCATGCTGTAAATGACATGCGTGTGAATATTTGCACCTAAGGATCTGTCAGATATCTTCGTCATACACCCTTCTCACACCATGCCAATTTTGGTAATATGGAGTTAACGAAACGGCCGCAAGAGCACCAAGACCGTGGCATGTCAATCATGCCGATCATGACATACATATCATGATTTCCATGTCATTCCCTGTCAGTTATGTTCGTCATACAGTCATTTTATGGCATAGCAGTTTCGGTATACATCCCATTAACATTCATTGGCTAGGAGTGCACAAAGTCGTAGGCGGCTAGATAGATAGATAGATAGATAGATAGATAGATAGATAGATAGATAGATAGATAGATAGATAGATAGATAGATAGATAGATAGATAGATAGATTATTTATTTATTTATTTATATATATATATATATTTATTTATTTATTTATTTATTCAGATACCTACAGCGCCCGATGAGCATTATTATAGGGGGAAAACAAAAAAAGGAAAGCATTACGGGTGTGTAATACAATACAATGAGCAACAACATCGAGATCAGCAACATACTGATGAGATTACAGATAACGTGGCATATCTGCATTACACACAAAACGTAGCCCCCTGAAAATATAGTAAGAATGAAGCTAGGAGCAGTACATTGCAACAGAAATGTAAGGGGAAATAAAGAATTAACAGATGGAGAGACAACGTTTTGTGAAACAGTTTTAGGCGCAAGTATTTACGTCTATCTTGCAAAGACGGCCATCCAAGATAAAAGTCGCAGCAGTTTGCTAGAATTTTAATAACTTTCATTACAGAGGTTGCGCTGAAATGCTGTGTTTTGGCAGCTGTAGGTGCTACATGTGCTTTCCTACATGGTTTGGGCCTGTTATAGGTGCTGCCTGTCTGTCAGTACCAGTGGATTGCTGAAGCGAAGTAATTCCTCCCGGTACCCTGCAAGTGGGACAACTGGCCGCAGCATTGGGCATGATAAAAGTGTGCAAGTTCATGCTCGAGGGATAAGTGTTGGTGGGTGCAGTGCATTGGTCATGTTTAAACTCTCTGATGTGCAAAAACGTTTCTCCCAATACTTTCGTCCGCAACACTTGAAACGTTCATTCTCTTTCAGCATGACCAAATGGAGGCACTATGTTTTCAAACCCAGGATCAGGTTAGAGTATATTGTCAAGTACTCATTGGTTTATTTAAGGAACATGAAGGTAGATAAGTAGGCTCCTGTATAACACCATTTCAAGTCTCTTCAATAAACCTGCGTACATCAATCAGGCTAATGTTGTATCCACTAGCCCCAGTTTCTCATACTGTTTGCTCATGGCTGGCAGCACTTCGAGGCAGTGTGTTTGACTGCACTGGCTGCCCTGTCAGCCCAGTTCAGGTGACGATGCTTCCTGATCAGTGTGCTAGAAAAAATTGTATGTTATGTTAATAACATCACCATAATCCCATAACTGTTGCGTTGTGCACGGAAAAGTAGATGATAGTTGCAAAGTGGGCAAGATAATGGTTGATTCTGAAAAAGCAGTTAGACCAGAGGGGCAAGAGAAAAGAGAAAGTTTGTCTTCTGTCCACTCTTTTACTTTATCCCTAGCTCTAAACATTGTTCCGAAGACTACACATGCTGTAACGCTTTGAGGAACCATGCAGCGCTCAATAATTAACTGCCTGAAAACTTCATTGCGTAGTGGTTGTCACAGCACACAGGTGTGCATTATTCCTGCTAACAGCAGTCCGACGTTCGTAGCATTCGTACAATGAAAAATGTTGAGCTCATCAATTTTTCTATTTACGTTTCGTACTGTTAAGATTGATGTTTCATTTATGTTACCTTTCTTGCTTTAAGTAAGAGTTCAAGTGAACCTCATTCAAAAGGGAAAAAAAGATGAGGGCCTGCAGTTTAATATTGGCGATGTGCCGCTGTCATCTACACCAGTGAAGCGACAAGGGCAAATCCCTCCCGAGACCAGCTATGTCGCCTCACCTAATTTATCACCTGTCCGAACCAATATGGACACCACTGGCTCCACATACCAACCATACGAGTAAGCTTGGACCTGCTGTGTCAACGCGCCAAGGATGGATGGATGGATGCATGCTATGAGCGTCCCCTTATAACGGGGCGGTGACAAGTCTCCCACCATGCTCGAATAAAAAAAAAATCTTCCTTGTTTTATGATGGCCTAATACCTTATCTACATTGATTAAATCTATGTTATTATACCAAAAAAAATATAAATTCACGGTCCATCTCTCTGCCTCTTAAGGCAGAATGACCTTATTTTTCCCCATTATTGATTTTTTTACTTTATCTCTACTTTTCTGCCACCAATACTCTAACCGTCTCTTACTTATTTCTATCGCGGACGTGTTCAGCTTTCCATTGCTGTCCCTAAAACCCAAGGCTTCATGTAGAGTCGCGCCCACACGTATATCTGGGTGAATACCGCAACATTCAATCAGTACACATTCCATCGTTTCCTTAGTTCCCCCGCAGCATGTACATTGTTCTTCGTTACTGAATCTCGTTTTATAACTGCGCATTCTAAGGCAGCCCGACCTTGCTTCAAACAGTAAAGCGCTTCCCATTGAATTATCATAAAACTTTTCCGTCCTCATTTCGTTTTTTCCCTTTCGGTAGTTACTCAGAGCCGGCTTCTTTTCCATCGCTGTCATCCAATAAGTCCTCTCCGCCTCTCTGACCTTCCGCTTAATGCTCCTTGTTGCCATATCGCCCGCACTTGTAGCCGTATATTTACTGGTGAGCCTCCTGGTTCTTTTTCTCCACTGCGTGTCAACGCTTTTTCTATACAAATACCTGAAAACCTTCCCTGCCCATCTACTCTTCTTCATTTTCCTCAGCCTCTCTTCGAATCCCATTTTGCTCCGAGCTTCCCTCACTTCAAAGCCTGTCCATCCCATATCACCTTTTACAGCCTCATTGTCGTCTTCCCGTGAGCGCCCAACGCGAGGCGGCCCACCGTCCTTTGATTTACATCCATTCGTGATTGCACCTCTGACTTCACGCCCACCACTGAGTTCCCAAATGTAAGCCCCGGGACCATCACACCCTTCCATAGCCCTCGAATCACCTTGTACATATTGTATCCCCATAAAGCTCTGTGCTTCATAATTGCAGCATTCCTCTTTCCCTTTGCTACCGATGCTTTCTCTTGTACCTCCATATATCTATCCCCCTCATTTACCCATACTCCGAGGTATTTGTACTCGCTTACCCTCGGTTTTTTTTGGCCCCGTACTAAGACCGCATGGTCTTCGTGATCATTGAATACCATCAATCCACATTTTGTTGCACTAAATCCTAGTCCTAGAGCCTCACATTCCCTTCCGCATATATCTGCCAGTCGCTGTATATCATCTTGACTGTCCGCAAATAAGACAATATCATCAGCATAAAATAGACCTGGAAGCTTCTGCTCAACCATCGTGCCGACCTGTTTGTGTGACAAATTAAATCCAATGTTGCTACCTTCTAGCGCTTTTTCCATCCTCACCATGTACAGCATGAATAACAGCGGGGACAAAGGACATCGCTGTCGCAGCCCCTTTGTAATTTCAACGCTGTCCTTGCTACTTATTCCTTCCCATTCTATACAAACTGTATTTTCTCGGTATATTTCCCTCAAAAGCTGTATACAGTCGTCACCTATGCATACTTGTTTCAATATATCCCACAACATTTCCTGATTAACGTTGTCATACGCCCCGGTGATATCTAGATAAGCTACGTACAAGGGCCTGTTTTCTATTTTCGATATTTCTATACACTGGGTAAGAACAAACAGATTATTGTCTAACCGCCTGTCGATTCGAAATCCATTCTGAAGTTCTCCCAAAATATCATTTTGTTCTACCCAAGCTTCTATTTTTAATTTTACTGCCTGCATCGCCAACCTGTATAGCACCGATGTAATGGTTAGCGGTCTATACGAGCGAATGTTTTCCTTTTCTCCCCTGCCTTTATAGATTAAGTTCATTCTGCTTTTTCGCCAACTGTCTGGTATTTCCCTCTCCTGCAAGCACTTTTCTACGGCTTTCAGCAGTGCTTCTTTAGTGTTATGTCCGAGTTCGTTGATGAGGCTGACGGGAACCCCATCTAAGCCCGGAGTAGTGCGCTTAGGAATTTTTCCTTCGGCCTTCTTCCAATTGAAATTCTCTAGTACTACATCTTCGTCGGTTGCACTCCTTTGCGTACTTTTACTCACCGGGGGAATCCCCTGGGGGACCTTTTTAAACGAATCGGCTGTTATCTTTCCGATGTAACCTAGCGCTTCATATCCTTCCAATTTATTTCCTCCTTCATCTACCATATGTTGTTGCATTGTGACAGACGTCCTACCCAGCGCTTTTAGGTAGCTCCAAAATATCCTAGGCGCGGCCTTCTTCTTTTCGCGAATCTCTGTCATCCAGCGTTCACTTTCACCTTTAATTTTTGTCTCGACTAATTTCTGCACAATGCATTTTTGCTCTAAATATATTTCCCATATTTGGTTGACTTCGGCCTGTGGCCGCTTCTCCTTTTTTGCCTGTCTGTACTCCCGTATGCCTCACGTCGCTTCTCGATCGCCTCCCGGATTTCTTTGTTCCACCAACTTTTTGGCTTTCTCTTTTCTTTCGAACAAATAGTTTCCTTCTCTTTTTCCATTTCTTTCGTGATTACATGTAGCAGCTCACTATACTTCCAGTCTTTGCCTGGTAGTTCGTCTACTTTTTCCTCGACTCTTGCGGCTATATTTGTTATTTGTTTGTCATTTAGATACAAGCTGCCAAACTTTGATTCTATGTTCCTATTTTTAGTTTTATATCCCATTTGTAATATTATGCGTTTATGATCACTACCCCAGCTGTTAATGCCTTCCTCGTCTGTTCGCATATCTCTAAGTTTGTCATATATTCCTTCTGTCATGAGACAATAATCAATGCTCGATTGCCTGTTTCCGACTTTCCACCTGATCTGCCCCTCACACTTTGGCCCCACGTAATAATCTCAAGACTATGTTGTTCGCAGAGATCTAGTAATAACTTGCCATTGGTGTATGAATATCCGTCAAGGTCATGAATGTGAGCGTTCATGTCCCCTAGAAGGATTATTTCGGCATCATGACCAAATTCTTTAAAATCGGTGCTTATGCATTTCACTATCTCTAGATTATTTTCTCTGCAGTTATTCCCCGTCCACAAGTAAGCTACACCTAGCCACGTTTTCTTTCCACCTACTGTGCCCGAAACCCATATGTGCTCTGAACACGTTTGTTTCACTCTATCCCATTTTGTTCTGCTATGAATTAGCATTCCAACACCCCCACCTCTCCTTTCTGATGTGATCCTGTTACATCCTTCCCAAATATAATTGTCAATATGTGGTGGCTCTTCTAGGTCTCTAAGGTGTGTTTCTGTAACCGCATAGACACCTATCTGCTCCTTCTTTAACTGTTACTCAATCTCTAACCATTTTGCCTTTTTTCTGCCACCCTGCATGTTAATGTAACTAATTGCAACACGCGCCTTCTCCCTTCTTTTACCTTTTCTCTGGTTTTTCGCTATACTGCCTGTCAAAGAGTCCCCGTGGTTGTTTTCCTCATTACACGCTACCCTGGGCACCGAAGGGCCCGCGTGCCCCCCCGAAAAGGTACTGCGCGTCCTGCAATTCGCCAACCCACCTCATGACCAAGCCTCCTATCGAAGTGGATTGCGTCTCTTCGAAAACCACCCACCTGTGCACCTCTGTTTATTTCCACTACCTCGATGCTTTCCTCTCGACACATCTGCCATATCTCTTTGTTTGCATCGACAACCGCTCTTTGCAGGTTGCCGTCACGCACCGGTACCTCCGGTATTGTGCATACCACTATCTGCACCTGAGGAGAAATATCGCGCGTGTCATCGACCCCTTTCGCCAATGTGGTCGCTAGTTCGGCTGATTCTTCATTCAAGACGTCGTTTAGACCTCTCGCGATTATCACAAGGTTACGTCCATTAGCCTTAGTTGCGAGTTTTGCGCTAGCTTGTCTCATCACTGATCCCAGCCTATGTCCCGGAAACTTCCCTATTAAAACTCGTTTGTCGCCTCTCACCCTTTCCTTGACTGCTTCTGCGCATCTAAATTCGAGTCCCCGGCGATTATCACGTGCTCCGACTTTTCTGCTGGACTGTCCCGCACCTGGCCACTGTTTCGGTTACTAGCACGTGCCACTGCGGCTTTGTCCCCTCCCCTTCCCAAAACTACTTCGCGGAAGCTGGGCCCTGTGACCCTTGCACCTGTCTTTTTCAAACATGATTCCCTCTGCGTCTACCACTGTGGGGGTCGACGCCCCGCTGTTCCCGCTGTCGCTTGCTTCCTTGTTCACCATGACTACCTTTGCTAACTCTCCTCGACTGACTTAAGCCTTTCCCCCATAGCCATCGTTTTTTGCCGCTCTGTCGCCAACGCATTCTCCAGCTCGGCGATTCTTACCATGAGCTCATTCTGGGCAGCTATCATTATTTCCATTTTCGCCTCTAACTCGCACTGCTTACACTTGGCGTCAGCTCCCTCTGTCTTCTCATCCGTACAATCCTCTATTTTCCATCCCATTCCACACCCTGAACACTTTACGGTCTTTTTGACCATGGCTAGATCGTTCACACGGCGGATTAGATACACTTAAAGCCAAATGGTATCACAAAACTCCGCAAGTATGCTACACTTCAAAGCACATGTGTACCTTTCAGCCACGTGGTGGCCGAACAAACGAATAATAAAAAAACCCAAGCGACTGTCACACAGGAAACAGTACAAAGTTGTAAGCCCTATTAAGCTTCAATCTAGTGGCTTATGTACTCATATAACCAAGAAAACAAGCTCGAATCATGCAAAAAAAAAACATCGCTGATACCTCCGTCATAGGAATCGGTATAACACAAAAGTGAAACGTGTCTTCACAGAAGTAGTGCTTATTGTGCAGCGATATATGAGAGCTTGTACAATGTCTATTCGTGTTTGGCAGCTATAGCACCGTTTGACGTGGATGCACCATGTTGACAGCATGTCTCTATCGCGACGACTAACGCCCATGATCATGATTAAACCGTTGTGGTAGCTGACGGTGTGAACATATATTTGGACACAGCGTATCGTGAATCCCGCGTAAGGATGATATCAACAAGCTCGTAATCAACACTGGGACCCGGTATGCACTTCTTCAAAGCGTCGTCAATTAAGGAGAAAAACGGCACGGTGTGCGCTTTCTAGTAATGGGTAGCCGACGCCTGTGCTCATTAGAGCACTGCACGGGCCGTGATTTTCGGCCCGGGCCCGGCCCGGGCCCGGAACTCGTTCAAGTTTACCCGCCCGGGCCCGGCCCGGTGATTCAATGCGCGACCCGGGCCCGGCCCGAACCCGAGAAAAAATTTCGCCTACCCGGCCCGGCCCGACCCGACGGCAGATCAGGCCCGACGGAGGCCCGAGCCAATAATATAGGTGGTGTTGCCAGAACATATAATCTACAGCAAAGTGTTAAGTAGCAAATATCTACGCTTTGATGGCGAATGTTTCGCTAACAATTCTACTTTAACCTGCGGTAATTTTGTGTAAAAAGGGGCTCACGGTGGAAACAGTTGAGTGGACATACTGGGTACCATGAATGTTTGCTCGGCAATGGTATGCTATAACTTTTTTTTTGCAAGTGCAATGGGGATTATCAAGAGCATTTTGTAGCCAATATTACAGCAAGGAAAGTGATTTACAGCATGAGTTCTGTTTCGATAGGAAGTACAATAAAAACAGGGGACAGAACAGAACGCTCTCTTCAATTTCTTTTATTGTGCTCTTTACTGAAACTTAAAACATGCTCTAACGACAAAAGCGTCGTGCACACGGCCTCTGGATGTGTAACACCTGTCTTCAGCATTGTAGCACCTTGCCACAGCAAGATAGAGCGAGAAAGCCAAGTTCATTACTTTTTGTAAATACGCTAACCTAGATAAAAATTATAACGAACCGTGTGCACCACGTATACTTTTAGAATTACATATAGGCAGCCAAAAGGACGAAAAAGTATTTGTGATAGCCTTATTTTCATGTATGACACCTCTGCTACTATATACAGTCCATAAGTCTCATGTGGCATTTTTTATAGTTTATTTCTTCACGTGTTATTATTTAAAAAATTAAATTATCTAGAGATTTTGGCTTCAAGCTCGCCATCCACCGTTGCATCACATATCCTGCCACGCTAAAGTTTCTCGCACTGTATGCGCTAGCTGCAGGGGTGGACATCTGCCTTGCGAATTGTGAAGTCGTCGACAGTCGTTGGTCTGAACTTCTACCACTGGAGCAAATTTAGGATGTCTTTGTGGACCTCTGGAGAATGAACGTAGCTGTGCTCCTTATCCCTTCATTTTTAACGTCGTGATACCATTCAGCATCACCTATAAAACTCCTCTTTGAGGGCTTCTCCTTGCAGTAGTTTTCAGCAGTGTATGTTATGCACGGCTTGCGCCACGCTCTTTTTTTTCCATATCATAATCTTCTATGATTTCCTAACGATGTTGTGCTGGTAGAAGCTGATCACTGGACTACGCGGGTAGGACTGCAGGAGGTGGACAAAGCGATTTCGATCGATCTATTTTCGGTGTTCGTTACAGTTTGGTAATAAAGGCTTGAATAAGCTTCTCGGCGCTTACTCATTGGATGCATATGTTTCGATGCAAAGGGACATCACCCGGCACGGAATTCGTAATTACCTTTTTTTCAAGCCTGATACTTCGTCAAGCGAATATATTCTGCCTCATGTTTTATGCTATTTGAACCTATGCTATTCCTACACATCCCAAAGGTGTTGCGGCAGTGTCATGTGGAACCACCTGGGTGGTTCCAATGAGAGATCGAACATGCCCGTCCAGTCGATATTTTTGTTTTGTCTGGGATTTTTATATGTTATGTGGGCACATTCAAAGTGCACGGACCCGAAAATTTCATTTCCCAGAAACGCTCTCAGCGCGCCAAAAAAAATATTTGAAGGAGACCACGCGGGCGTCCTATTTTAGCTCACCGCAATACTTTCGCATTTCACGGCCGAATTGAACGCGAACTATAAACGTTGTGTCGAACATTTTTCTGTCGGTTGCAGTACGCATTACTTTGAATTACATCCATGCTTTCTTTGTGCCGTCCTCAAAAGGAAAAAAATGGGGAAAAATGCCAAACACAGCCCAAATTAAAAAAGTTTGCTAAGTTTGGTGCGCCTTGGCGCGTTTCCTATTTGACACAGAAACTTCAAAACAGTGTGAAATATAGCAAAGAGCCTTTACAACATTTCAGCGGAAGATCGTTTTCCTACAGGCAGCGCAAAAGAAAAAAATAGTTAAAGAAGCCAGTCAGTGAAAACACGGTTTTAATATCATATGTCATCATTTGCTTTGTTCTCGAGATATAACGGGCCAAAGTGACCCTTGCTGTGCGTGCTCACTTCAATGCGATTGATGATTGTTATCAGCTTGCATACTGCGTAAATCTACAGTTCTAATTATTTTGCTGCAGCTAAACTTTGCTCTGGCGTCTTGTCGTCAAGAAAAATGCATTATCAGATTTTATTTGCGTCTAGCGTGTGCGGAGGTGGGCTGCTGGCACCCTCTAAAGGGCTAACGTGTACGCAGTTTTGCAGCCTACAACCTCGCCTACAAGCGTCATAGGAAAGGTGGGCGCACCTGCTCAAGATATCAGTCGCTTCTTCTTCCTGATGAAATGCCTGGTCTACCTCATCGCGGTTCTCATAGATGTAGACAGCTTTTCCTTGAGGCGCGTAAAGCAGTGCTAGCAGACCTTGCAGGTGTCGCGAAGATCCTCAGCCTATGACAGTAGTCTGGAGGTAGGCAACAAGAAGAACAGCGACGAAAAAAACTTGACGCAATGAAAATGTTTTTCTCAGCGATTTTCTTTCGTGAACGCATAAATGATCGGCACAGAATACTCGGACCTAGCCATGGGCCGTGCGCATCGTGTGCAGTGAACAGCTAGACCAATAAACGTCTGAACAGCGCCGCACACATTCTCTCACTTCTGCGCTCCTCTCATGAATGAGTTTCCATAACTGCTCACGGTTTCACATTTTATGACCAAGGGTGTCTAAACGCCTTGTGCTGTGATAATTAATTTGTGGGCCACACTTGTCAAAACCAGTGATCTCCGCTGTTCTTAACATGGAAAAGCACTTTAGTGAAGTGCCGGCCAAACTCAAATTGGGAAGCGCCGGCTCCTTACGGTTTAATCATGCCGCACCGCACGTTTTCTGGCTGCTGAAACGCTGAGGTAAAGGTCGAGATGATACAGGAAGACGTCATCTGCGAGGCCGAAAACATGTGAAAGCGGGAAGCGAAATAAACGGCTCGGAAATGGCTGAGATAACATTTTACCAATGTTGTTTAGGCACAATGTGCGTCGAATGGGGAAGATGGTTAGAGCGTCCACGTAATGGAAGGGAAGCAAGCAGGCAGTGAGAAAGCACCTCCGTAACAGCGCGCCTGGTGATTGTGGCATTTAGTTACAGATTAAGCTGGTCTCTCGCTGCATAGAGATGATTTATTTGGTTTGCAAGAAAAGTTTTGGCAAAGTCACGTAAAACATTTGATCGCGGAGTCTCGCGTGCTCCTTATTAGCGAATAATGGCGGGGTAAGTTGAGATTGTAGGCTGCAAACTGCGTACGCGTTAGCCCTTTAGAGGGTGGCAGCACCCCACCCCCGCACACGCTAGACACAAATAAAATCTGATAATACATTTTCTTAACGACAGGACACCAGAGCAACGTTTAGCTGCAGCAAAATAATTAGAACTGTAGATTTACGCAGTATGCAAGCTGATAACAACCATCGATCGCATTGAAGTGAGCACGCACAGCAAGGGTCACTTTGGCCCGTTATATCTCGAGAACAAAGCAAATGATGACATATGATATTAAAACCGTGTTTTCACTGACATAAGCGCTCTTCAATGATAAATTGTGGTCCAGATTGAGATCGGAGTTATTTTATTTTATTTTTGAAAATGGGCTTTTTTGAAAAAAACTCACTTGTTTAACTATTTTTTTCTTCTTTTGCGCTACCTGTAGGAAAACGACCTTCCGCTGAAATGTTGCAAAGGCTCTTTCCTATATGCGACACTGTTTCGAAGTTTCTGTGTCAAATCGGAAACACGCCAAGGCGCACCAAACTTAGCAAACTTTTTTAATTCGGTCTGTGTTTGGCATTTTTCCCCATTTTTTTCCTTTTGAGGACGGCATAAAGAAAGCATGGATGTAATTCAAAGTAATGCGTACTGCAACCGACAGAAAAACTTGCGACACAGCGTTTATAGTTCGCGTTAAATTCCGCCGCGAAATCCGAAAATATTGCGGTGAGCTAAAACAGGACGCCCGCGCGGCCCCCTTCAAATATTTTTTGGCGCGCTGGGAGCGTTTCTGGGAAATAAAATTTTCGGTTCCGTGCACTTTTAATATGCCCACATAACATATAAAAATCCCAAACAAAACAAAAATATCGACCGGACAGGCATGTTCGATCTCTCGTGGAATCACCCAACTGCATAGCGCAGGGGACCCAAACACGCGGCCCATGGGCCTCTCGCTAGAGGCCCGCACATGACTGTCTTCGTCCCATTTTTTTTTTTTTCATTTTCTCTATAGGTGCGTTCTTAAGCTAAACACGCATGACACGTCTAAAGCTTTTTTATGTCGTGAGGCACCCCCTGCGGCCACCATGTGTTATACCTAACCGTGAAACGAAACTACATATTTCAAAATCGGCGTCCAGATTTTAGTCATGTTGAAGATAGGTATCGATATGGAATCCTGCCGCCAAATACCCTTCAGAAACGACCCATATGTGATATATCGGAAAGCTCTTCTTTTAAATGACGTTAGCTGACATTTGATACGACCTCTAAATAGCTTGCCCCACATAAAAAAGGCGTTTTTTCGAGAGAAAATGTAAAACATATATGTATGCACAACGTATGTGGAACAAACTTGAAGGGGCACTAGAAAGAAAAACATTTTTACTATTATCAGTAAATTACTATTTTGCAATTCTCCACGCTCGCCGGGACAAGACTCTTGGTAAGTGAGAAAACGCGCTAAAAGATAAATGCGGGTGGCGACACCCCCTTCAAGTTCGCGCAGCAGACGCCGTGACATCTTCGATTCTGACGGCGTCTAATCAGGCCTACGTAGTTCCTAATCACTAAAAATGAAGTACATTGACCTCTTAGGGGCCCATGGACTTAACATAACGAGTGTCATGAAATTTTGTAGAGCCAATGTCCCCCAAATACGACAAATACAGTTTGAAATCCGTGATGTCACGCTCGGAGTCTCGGCGCGAAATTTAAAAAAGGGAATTTTGACCTTCATTTTCTCGTCTGATAATAAACTTATGATGGCGAAATGAATGACATTCGAGTACTTAGAGTACACTCTATCAGTCTAAAATGATTCAGTGCTTCACTATAGTGTCCATTTAGGAACCGATCAAAGTCCAACCCGGCCCGACCCAAGCCCGCCACCTCAAACCCGGGCCCGGCCCTAAGCCCGGAGCTTCGGGCCCGAGCCCGGCCCGGGCCCGCCGTGAAAACTACTTTACCCGGCCCGGCCCGGCCCACGGGCCGGGCCGGGCCCGGGTTTTCGGGTAGGCCCGAGCCCGTGCAGTGCTCTAGTGCTCATGCATACGTAACACACACTGCGCTTCAGCAACACGGGAGGTAGAGGTTCGTAGCCTGAGTCGCAAACGCGTGCGTCCCGCTGGCCTCTGTCTCGCAGGCGCTGCTCTCGCACAACCAAGGCACGACATTCGCCCGTCGAAATCGCGTCCTTTCTGCAACCTATATTGCAGCAGTTTTGTTAGTCGGTGTTCTCGCAACTGAAGCAGTCGGCGGCGGAGAAATCCCGTTGGTGCACGTGGAAGCTGCACTACTACGATGAGCCGACGCACGCTAACACGAAGCCAAAGGCAAAGAACGTAACTGCGTCAAGGGTGCCTCGGCGACGCCAGCGCAGCCAGTCTACCTCTCTGGTATCGAGACTCTTTAACCATGACCTCCGATATCGCGTACAATCTCGGAGTAACAGCTAGTGTCGATCGTGAAGCATTGCTTCTTTTCACATCTCACAGACGGCGCCACCGCCCCGCTCCGCCTAAGCTCCGCCCGCCGCGAAAAAGAATGTGTGAAAGATATAAGGCGCGTTCGCGCCGTGTCTTGCATCTCCCGAGTTAGCTTAGTCGGTAGGGCGTCGGGCGCTTGCGTTCGCGGCCGCAACGTCCTGGGTTCGATTCCCAGTGGGGTATATTTTTCTTGGTTTTCCTTTCTCACCCGTTGGCGTCCATTTTGTCACCGTCATATCCGTGACGGATGTACTTGGTGGACCCCGGCATAAAACACTTTCGTGTTAAAAAAAAAATTTATCTGACGCTGTCACTCCGAAGCCCACGAAACACACGTCCGCCCTCTAGCAGCGCGGCGCGACAACAACGGCCGCAGCAGCGCCACCGCAGGCAAAAGGGAAATCTACTTAAACGCCCGCGTTCTGTGAATAAAGCGGCATTCCTTCGTTAGCATCGAATGTGCGTCTGTGTTACTGTAACATCTGGCGACGAGCGATGAGGGCGGATCTCTAGCTATCTTCGGCACCATGCGTTAGGCCTGCGTCTGTCCTGCGTCTCGCTTGCTAAAGAGCGGCTCAAGATGTCGAAGTTTTGGGAATTTGACTCTCACGTCGAGAGAGGTGACGAAGACTTCAATTCGGTATGCTGAGCGTTTCGAGCATTATTGGAGAGTAACGCAAATCGGAGACAGCAGTTTGAAGAAGTCCGCGTTCATCACTGCCCTAGGGAAACGCCCGTACAGGACCTTGAAGGATTTGCTGTTGCCAGCTAAACCGTATGGCTAAAATTTATTCCGTTTATCATGAACCAACACCAACTCGCCCAACTTTTTACCTTACGGATGGCTAAGCTGCCTAAGCTGCTAAGCGAAGCTGCCACTTAACTCATAATACCGCGCCGCGCTTGCCTATCACTTCGTGGCAGTGGCCGACACGACGATGGCAGAGACTTCATCTTGACTTTGCGTACTGCAATCCTCATTGGTCGCTTGTTCTTGTGGACACTTACTCGAGATGGGTAGAGGTGATCTGCATGTCTGTTACAACTGCAGCCAAAACGGCGGAGAAACTGCGAACTATTTTCGCGGCTTTTGGACTGCTGGAAGAGGTCGTCACCGACAACGGCCCGCAGTTTGTGTCATAGGAATTTGCAGCTTTCCTCTCATCCAACGGAATCCGCCACAAGACGACACCACCTTATCATCCGGCGTCTACTGGAGCTGCAGAACGCCTGGTTCAGACTGTGAAGAGAAACTTAGAAAAACAGTTGAAGGATGAACAACGAATGGGAGTTTCAAAATCCATTAAACATTGCGTAGACCAGTTTCTCTTCCGCTGCCGGAACGCACCATGTGCTGCAACTTGGAAAACCCCGGCCGAGGTGTTCTTGTCATGGACTCCAAGGAGACGGCTAACGTTGCTGCACCCTGAGCTCCACAACTACCTGGAGAACCACGAGCGACGGCAAGCCCAGCCGCCGGTTGCCCGCTGGCGCGAGTTCAGATAAGGTGAAAGGATGCGGGCGAAAGGAAATAGACCATGTGACCCTGCATGGATGGCTGGAATCATCATCAGACGAATCAGTGCTGTGACATATGTGGTGAACGTAGAAAATCAAGAGCGTTTCGTTCACGCAGACCATATAGTAGAGGCGACGCTTCTGTCGCTGAAAAGCCGGAGATTCGCCACCCAGTGCCCTCCCCAGAACTCGGCGGCCACTTTCAAGTGAGAGTGCCAGGCCCATTGATCCAGCTATAACGGGACCTACCTCGAGAGAGCCTGCACCACCTCCCCCTGTCGAAGACCGAAGGCCAGAGCCAGCAACGCCGCGAGCAACAAGCCCAGCTTGCGATGCAGCTAAGACGACCCCATCTCAACGCCCAGACCACGGCGAACCAGGCGTAGCCGATACAGAACCCCTTCGACCGGTTCCTCTCCGGAGAAGCACACGAGAGCGACGGCAGCCCGATCCGTGGGGTTACAATTAAAGAAGGGAGGAGAGAAAAGAGTGCTGTGTCAACGGGCCAACATCAGCGGCCGCAGCAGCGCCACCGCAGCCAAAAGGGAAACCTACTTAAACACGCGCGTTCTGTGATTAAAGCGGCATTCCTTCGTTGGCATACAACAGGACCCTGGACTGCATGATGATAACGAGTAAGCGGGCTTTCATTAATTTTCATCAGCCTTAGTGTCGCATAGACCGCAGAGGCATAGCCAAGGGGGGGGCTTGGGGGGTTCAAACCCCCCCCCCCCCGAAATTTTTCAGTTTTGCTTGCGCATATAGGCACGCGCACATACAAACGCACGCACGAACATACATAAAGTGTGGTTGAACCCCCCCCCCCCCCCGAAAAAAATTTCTGGCTACGCCCCTGATAGACCGAATGGATGAAATATAATTTCCCAACATAGGTTCGCTTACACTCCATTCATATCATACATAGATAAGTTTGAACACAGCCCTTGCATTCATATTGCAAGACTCAGCTGGTATTCACAAAAAGTAAACGGGAGCAGCTGGTTGTATGGCATTAGTGCATGCTTGGATGGTAAGCAATATTGTCTGCAGGAGCATGACGATCACACTAAAAGAAATAAACGACTACACAGCCTGTTTGTGTAATTTCATGCATTAGTGAGAATTCATATTTTGCACATTATTCTTCAGAGACGGTGCGGATACGGAAGACGCTCGACCTTCGAGTTATTGCATCGTCCTTCAAACATGTCTGATGAAAAAATCAGTAAACAGGGGGTGGGTGCTAGAGCACTGCACGGGCCGTGATTTTCGGCCCGGGCCCGGCCCGGGCCCGGAACTCGTTCAAGTTTACCCGCCCGGGCCCGGCCCGGTGATTCAATGCGCGACCCGGGCCCGGCCCGAACCCGAGAAAAAATTTCGCCTACCCGGCCCGGCCCGACCCGACGGCAGATCAGGCCCGACGGAGGCCCGAGCCAATAATATAGGTGGTGTTGCCAGAACATATAATCTACAGCAAAGTGTTAAGTAGCAAATATCTACGCTTTGATGGCGAATGTTTCGCTAACAATTCTACTTTAACCTGCGGTAATTTTGTGTAAAAAGGGGCTCACGGTGGAAACAGTTGAGTGGACATACTGGGTACCATGAATGTTTGCTCGGCAATGGTATGCTATAACTTTTTTTTTTGCAAGTGCAATGGGGATTATCAAGAGCATTTTGTAGCCAATATTACAGCAAGGAAAGTGATTTACAGCATGAGTTCTGTTTCGATAGGAAGTACAATAAAAACAGGGGACAGAACAGAACGCTCTCTTCAATTTCTTTTATTGTGCTCTTTACTGAAACTTAAAACATGCTCTAACGACAAAAGCGTCGTGCACACGGCCTCTGGATGTGTAACACCTGTCTTCAGCATTGTAGCACCTTGCCACAGCAAGATAGAGCGAGAAAGCCAAGTTCATTACTTTTTGTAAATACGCTAACCTAGATAAAAATTATAACGAACCGTGTGCACCACGTATACTTTTAGAATTACATATAGGCAGCCAAAAGGACGAAAAAGTATTTGTGATAGCCTTATTTTCATGTATGACACCTCTGCTACTATATACAGTCCATAAGTCTCATGTGGCATTTTTTATAGTTTATTTCTTCACGTGTTATTATTTAAAAAATTAAATTATCTAGAGATTTGGCTTCAAGCTCGCCATCCACCGTTGCATCACATATCCTGCCACGCTAAAGTTTCTCGCACTGTATGCGCTAGCTGCAGGGGTGGACATCTGCCTTGCGAATTGTGAAGTCGTCGACAGTCGTTGGTCTGAACTTCTACCACTGGAGCAAATTTAGGATGTCTTTGTGGACCTCTGGAGAATGAACGTAGCTGTGCTCCTTATCCCTTCATTTTTAACGTCGTGATACCATTCAGCATCACCTATAAAACTCCTCTTTGAGGGCTTCTCCTTGCAGTAGTTTTCAGCAGTGTATGTTATGCACGGCTTGCGCCACGCTCTTTTTTTTCCATATCATAATCTTCTATGATTTCCTAACGATGTTGTGCTGGTAGAAGCTGATCACTGGACTACGCGGGTAGGACTGCAGGAGGTGGACAAAGCGATTTCGATCGATCTATTTTCGGTGTTCGTTACAGTTTGGTAATAAAGGCTTGAATAAGCTTCTCGGCGCTTACTCATTGGATGCATATGTTTCGATGCAAAGGGACATCACCCGGCACGGAATTCGTAATTACCTTTTTTTCAAGCCTGATACTTCGTCAAGCGAATATATTCTGCCTCATGTTTTATGCTATTTGAACCTATGCTATTCCTACACATCCCAAAGGTGTTGCGGCAGTGTCATGTGGAACCACCTGGGTGGTTCCAATGAGAGATCGAACATGCCCGTCCAGTCGATATTTTTGTTTTGTCTGGGATTTTTATATGTTATGTGGGCACATTCAAAGTGCACGGACCCGAAAATTTCATTTCCCAGAAACGCTCTCAGCGCGCCAAAAAAAATATTTGAAGGAGACCACGCGGGCGTCCTATTTTAGCTCACCGCAATACTTTCGCATTTCACGGCCGAATTGAACGCGAACTATAAACGTTGTGTCGAACATTTTTCTGTCGGTTGCAGTACGCATTACTTTGAATTACATCCATGCTTTCTTTGTGCCGTCCTCAAAAGGAAAAAAATGGGGAAATATGCCAAACACAGCCCAAATTAAAAAAGTTTGCTAAGTTTGGTGCGCCTTGGCGCGTTTCCTATTTGACACAGAAACTTCAAAACAGTGTGAAATATAGCAAAGAGCCTTTACAACATTTCAGCGGAAGATCGTTTTCCTACAGGCAGCGCAAAAGAAAAAAATAGTTAAAGAAGCCAGTCAGTGAAAACACGGTTTTAATATCATATGTCATCATTTGCTTTGTTCTCGAGATATAACGGGCCAAAGTGACCCTTGCTGTGCGTGCTCACTTCAATGCGATTGATGATTGTTATCAGCTTGCATACTGCGTAAATCTACAGTTCTAATTATTTTGCTGCAGCTAAACTTTGCTCTGGCGTCTTGTCGTCAAGAAAAATGCATTATCAGATTTTATTTGCGTCTAGCGTGTGCGGAGGTGGGCTGCTGGCACCCTCTAAAGGGCTAACGTGTACGCAGTTTTGCAGCCTACAACCTCGCCTACAAGCGTCATAGGAAAGGTGGGCGCACCTGCTCAAGATATCAGTCGCTTCTTCTTCCTGATGAAATGCCTGGTCTACCTCATCGCGGTTCTCATAGATGTAGACAGCTTTTCCTTGAGGCGCGTAAAGCAGTGCTAGCAGACCTTGCAGGTGTCGCGAAGATCCTCAGCCTATGACAGTAGTCTGGAGGTAGGCAACAAGAAGAACAGCGACGAAAAAAACTTGACGCAATGAAAATGTTTTTCTCAGCGATTTTCTTTCGTGAACGCATAAATGATCGGCACAGAATACTCGGACCTAGCCATGGGCCGTGCGCATCGTGTGCAGTGAACAGCTAGACCAATAAACGTCTGAACAGCGCCGCACACATTCTCTCACTTCTGCGCTCCTCTCATGAATGAGTTTCCATAACTGCTCACGGTTTCACATTTTATGACCAAGGGTGTCTAAACGCCTTGTGCTGTGATAATTAATTTGTGGGCCACACTTGTCAAAACCAGTGATCTCCGCTGTTCTTAACATGGAAAAGCACTTTAGTGAAGTGCCGGCCAAACTCAAATTGGGAAGCGCCGGCTCCTTACGGTTTAATCATGCCGCACCGCACGTTTTCTGGCTGCTGAAACGCTGAGGTAAAGGTCGAGATGATACAGGAAGACGTCATCTGCGAGGCCGAAAACATGTGAAAGCGGGAAGCGAAATAAACGGCTCGGAAATGGCTGAGATAACATTTTACCAATGTTGTTTAGGCACAATGTGCGTCGAATGGGGAAGATGGTTAGAGCGTCCACGTAATGGAAGGGAAGCAAGCAGGCAGTGAGAAAGCACCTCCGTAACAGCGCGCCTGGTGATTGTGGCATTTAGTTACAGATTAAGCTGGTCTCTCGCTGCATAGAGATGATTTATTTGGTTTGCAAGAAAAGTTTTGGCAAAGTCACGTAAAACATTTGATCGCGGAGTCTCGCGTGCTCCTTATTAGCGAATAATGGCGGGGTAAGTTGAGATTGTAGGCTGCAAACTGCGTACGCGTTAGCCCTTTAGAGGGTGGCAGCACCCCACCCCCGCACACGCTAGACACAAATAAAATCTGATAATACATTTTTCTTAACGACAGGACACCAGAGCAACGTTTAGCTGCAGCAAAATAATTAGAACTGTAGATTTACGCAGTATGCAAGCTGATAACAACCATCGATCGCATTGAAGTGAGCACGCACAGCAAGGGTCACTTTGGCCCGTTATATCTCGAGAACAAAGCAAATGATGACATATGATATTAAAACCGTGTTTTCACTGACATAAGCGCTCTTCAATGATAAATTGTGGTCCAGATTGAGATCGGAGTTATTTTATTTTATTTTTGAAAATGGGCTTTTTTGAAAAAAACTCACTTGTTTAACTATTTTTTTCTTCTTTTGCGCTACCTGTAGGAAAACGACCTTCCGCTGAAATGTTGCAAAGGCTCTTTCCTATATGCGACACTGTTTCGAAGTTTCTGTGTCAAATCGGAAACACGCCAAGGCGCACCAAACTTAGCAAACTTTTTTAATTCGGTCTGTGTTTGGCATTTTTCCCCATTTTTTTTCCTTTTGAGGACGGCATAAAGAAAGCATGGATGTAATTCAAAGTAATGCGTACTGCAACCGACAGAAAAACTTGCGACACAGCGTTTATAGTTCGCGTTAAATTCCGCCGCGAAATCCGAAAATATTGCGGTGAGCTAAAACAGGACGCCCGCGCGGCCCCCTTCAAATATTTTTTGGCGCGCTGGGAGCGTTTCTGGGAAATAAAATTTTCGGTTCCGTGCACTTTTAATATGCCCACATAACATATAAAAATCCCAAACAAAACAAAAATATCGACCGGACAGGCATGTTCGATCTCTCGTGGAATCACCCAACTGCATAGCGCAGGGGACCCAAACACGCGGCCCATGGGCCTCTCGCTAGAGGCCCGCACATGACTGTCTTCGTCCCATTTTTTTTTTTCATTTTCTCTATAGGTGCGTTCTTAAGCTAAACACGCATGACACGTCTAAAGCTTTTTTATGTCGTGAGGCACCCCCTGCGGCCACCATGTGTTATACCTAACCGTGAAACGAAACTACATATTTCAAAATCGGCGTCCAGATTTTAGTCATGTTGAAGATAGGTATCGATATGGAATCCTGCCGCCAAATACCCTTCAGAAACGACCCATATGTGATATATCGGAAAGCTCTTCTTTTAAATGACGTTAGCTGACATTTGATACGACCTCTAAATAGCTTGCCCCACATAAAAAAGGCGTTTTTTTCGAGAGAAAATGTAAAACATATATGTATGCACAACGTATGTGGAACAAACTTGAAGGGGCACTAGAAAGAAAAACATTTTTGCTATTATCAGTAAATTACTATTTTGCAATTCTCCACGCTCGCCGGGACAAGACTCTTGGTAAGTGAGAAAACGCGCTAAAAGATAAATGCGGGTGGCGACACCCCCTTCAAGTTCGCGCAGCAGACGCCGTGACATCTTCGATTCTGACGGCGTCTAATCAGGCCTACGTAGTTCCTAATCACTAAAAATGAAGTACATTGACCTCTTAGGGGCCCATGGACTTAACATAACGAGTGTCATGAAATTTTGTAGAGCCAATGTCCCCCAAATACGACAAATACAGTTTGAAATCCGTGATGTCACGCTCGGAGTCTCGGCGCGAAATTTAAAAAAGGGAATTTTGACCTTCATTTTCTCGTCTGATAATAAACTTATGATGGCGAAATGAATGACATTCGAGTACTTAGAGTACACTCTATCAGTCTAAAATGATTCAGTGCTTCACTATAGTGTCCATTTAGGAACCGATCAAAGTCCAACCCGGCCCGACCCAAGCCCGCCACCTCAAACCCGGGCCCGGCCCTAAGCCCGGAGCTTCGGGCCCGAGCCCGGCCCGGGCCCGCCGTGAAAACTACTTTACCCGGCCCGGCCCGGCCCACGGGCCGGGCCGGGCCCGGGTTTTCGGGTAGGCCCGAGCCCGTGCAGTGCTCTAGTGGGTGCTCGAACCCACGTTTCGACAAGTGGACTTGTCTTCTTCAAAGCTGGAACTGATTTCCTTAGCTATCATGTGTATATGCTTCGTGCCCTCTCCACCACAAGGGAGAAGAGGAGGGCAACTGCCAGAGTGGGGGAGGGAGAGGCCGCCGTGACGAACTGGGTGACTCATGTTAAGGCAGGTAGCAAAGGAAACACGGACACAAGCGAAGAATGTCCCGTGTACTTGTTCTTCGCTTGTGTCCGTATTTCCTTGCGCTACCTGCTTTAACATGAGTTCCCACAAACTAGCCCAGTTATCCGTTCTCTAAACTGGGTGAGTAATAAGGAAGGCGAAAAAAGGGAACAAAAAGCGGTGGGGGGGGGGGGGGGGGGTATACGTTTCGCTGTATGATTGTCAGTGGAAGCACGTGGCATTTTAACAATAGTAGGTTCAAAATTCCTAGAAGAACGGCTTAACTCTCGTTGGTTTTCGTTGTGTATGTACCATACCGAATAGATTCAAGAGCCCCCTTAGAAACGTTAATACCTGCTGGCTGGAGTGCATTGAACTTGTGAATAAGGTATGACTCTGTATGTTTTCTGTCTCTTGGGGGCCGGAAGTTTGACTGAAGTATGTAAGGTTTGAGATCTTCGATGTTGTGACCTGCTCCATTAAAATGCTTTGCCACTGCTTTGGGTAACTTCTTCGCCGTGTCCGCGCGATGCCCGTTTAATCTTGCATTAACAGGTTGTCCCGTTTCGCCAATGTACCGTTTTTGACAATATGAACATTCGATCATGTAGATAACATTTGAACTAGTGCAAGTAAAACTAGATTTTATATGATGGACGTAATCACTTCCGGTGCCTTCGTCATCTTGAAGGTGTTTACAAGTCTTACATCTTGGACGAGAACAAGGTGTTTTGTGGGCAGTAGAATGCGGGCGTACTTTTGCATGCAATGGGTCAGACCTCACCACTAACACAAAGAGTAGCAAGAAAACACCCCTTGAAAACGTTGTGCCCCGGAGGTCTGCCCGACTCCAACAGAATTGACTAACAAACACCAAGGACAGGAAAGGCAACCGCAAATCTCCGTCTTTTTTCCAATCCCGTAAACTCGCCGCAAAACTAACAAACTACAGAAAACATTTCAAGAAGTGCTGTAGCTACGTTAAAGAAAACAAAATTCCGAAAGGTCTTAAAATTAAGGTCAGATGTGGTCTTGGTACCCTACCGCCTAAACTATTAGCGAAATGAAACAGCATTTTAGAAAGCGCGTCTTTGTCAATAATAGATATCTTAAAAGACCATTGCGGAAATCAACTTGCTTTAATAACCAACCTAATTAATAGCGTTAAACTATCTGAAGAGGAAACTGAAGAACTTGCCCAATTTCTAGAACGCAGAGAAGATAAATTGCTGATCAAGGAAAAACGCAAAGAAAATTTTGCTACGAACTCTGCCCTCAATAATTAAGCTCCCCAATCCCAGCCCAACACCCAGAACGCCGTAGCAAAGTGGTAGACATATCCCAAACCTTAAATCCAGTCGATATAGATCTGCTGAAACGCTGCCTTATGTTTTGTCCCACAAACAATACAGTGAACGAGTACGAGCTCCACAGAGATATAACTGAGTTTTCAAGACGTTTGCGCATCAAGGAACTCATTTTTGATAAGGTAAATACGGAAGACGTAAGGAGTGACTCTTTGCGTGCGCAAGCACGCAAAGAGTCACTGATTACACCAGATACAGAACAATGTCAAGAGTTAGATCAATATATAAAACTAGTCTCAAGGGAAATTCTGAGCACAGCTAAACGGAGTCGAAAGCCAAAGAACTTAACTTATGCAGAACACGCGGTCTTGAAACAAATTTCAAACAGAAATGACATTGTTATAAAACCAGCGGACAAGGGTGGTAGTACAGTAATCTGACCTATAGAAAAATATAAAAACGAAGCTATCAGACAACTCAGCAACAACACGCACTATCGAAAATTAGCCTCGAACCCGACCCAAGAATATAGTAATAGCATACAACATACGATAACGGATTTTCCAGCCAGGGAATTAATCACACACTCTGAGCACCGGTTCCCGATGCCTAAAAACAAGCAAGCAGGCCGCTTCTACCTTCTTCCGAAGATTCATAAGGTGTCCATAGATGAACTGCTTATCGCGCAAATCCCGGGCACGCCTATAGTATCTAACAACAGTACACCTGCTGAGTCGCTATCAACATTTCTAAATCGTCATTTATCTAAAATAACATCTAAGCTACCGTATTTTGTTCAAGCTACACCTCATTTCCTTCGAATAATAGATTCTATTAACGAAACACAAACACTCTGGGATCAGGCCATTCTGGTAACATTAGATGTCTGCTCCTCGTATACGAATATACCTATCGCTGAAGGGATTGAAGCGGTCTCGAAATCACTCATAGAAAGCAAACAAACACATAATGCTGAAGTTCACCTATCGTTACTGAAATTTGTCCGGACGCTGAACTTTTAAATGATTCATCCTACTACCTGCAAACTTTCGGCGCTAGTATGGGAACCCCTTTTGCGCCAACATACGCTAACATTTTTATGGCACAGTTCGAATCAGAGCTGTTGGAATCATGTCCAGTGAACCCTTCCACCTATCTCCGTTACACAGATGACATATTTATCATATGTGAACATGGCGTAAGTACACTCAACGCATTTATTGACCACTGTAACAACTTTCACTCTAGTATTAAATTCACCATTCTTCCAGTGAAAATAACTTTCTAGACACGAACGGTATCTATTGAAGCAGGAAAATTAAAGACGACGCTTTACAAAAAACCAACATACAGCCTGCAGTACCTAGATTGCACTAGTCATCACCCGCGACACTGCAAACAAGGGATATTAGTAGGAAAGGCGAGGCGTATAAGAAGGATCTGTAGCGATGACAGTGACTACGTTCACCACTTAAGCAACCTAAAGGAAACATTAGTTAAAATAAATTACCCGCAAGATGCTCTAAACAAGGTCTACAACGAAGCATATCAACTAGATAGGAAATCATCACTAGCTCAAAGGGCCCCCGTAGCACAGCCCAACCAGCCGCCAGCAATTATAACCAAAAACTCAAATGCGCTACCAAACATAAATAATATCCTCCGTAAGTATTACCAAATACTGGCAAGCAACGAGCGCTTTAAAAAGCGTTTCCTGGAGTACCAAAGGTCGTGAATTGCCGCGATAGGAATTTTAAAGACATGATAGTGCATGCAAAAGAAAACCCTCATTCTAATGCCCACTTAACACCTTGTTCTCGTCCAAGATATAAGACTTGTAAACACCTTCAAGATGACGTTATAGCTAAAAGCACCAGAAGTGATTTCATCCATCATATTGGCTCACCCATCATATAAAATCTAGTTTACCTGCACTAATTCAAACGTTATCTACATGATCGAATGTTCATATTGTCAAAAACGGTACATTGGCGAAACGGGACAACCTGTTAATGTTGGATTAAACGGGCATCGCGCGGACACGGCGAAGAAGTTACCCAAAGCAGTGGCACAGCATTTTAAAGTAGCAGGTCACAACTTCGAAGATCTCAAACTTTACATACTTCAGTCAAACTCCCGGTCCCCAAGAGACAGAAAATATACAGAGTCATACCTTATTGACAAGTTCAATACACTCCAGCCAGCACGTTTCTAAGGGAGCTCCTGAATGTATTCGGTATGGTACATACACAACGAAAACCAATGAGAGGTAAGCCCTTCTTCTAGGAATTTGGACCTACTATTGTTAAAATGCCATGTGCTTCCACTGACAATCATTCAGCGAAACGTATACCCTCCCCCCCCCCCCCCCCCCCCCCCCACCGTTTTTGTTCCTTTTTTTCCCGCTTTCCTTATGCCTCACCCAGTTCGTCACGGCAGCCTCTCCCTCCCCCACTCTGGCAGTTGCCCTCCCCTTCTCCCTTGTGGTGGAGAGGGCACGAAGCATATACACACGATAGCTGAGGAAATCAGTCCCAGCCTTGAAGAAGACAAGGCCACTTGTCGAAACGTCGGCTCCAGCACCGACCCCCTGTTTACGGATTTCTTCATCGCAAGCTCCCATCTTCCACTTCCTGCCGTTTTTCTGGATACATGTCTGATGGAGCTCTTGAACCTCTGCGAGACATGCCTCTCCACTGCCTGCACTGTGAAGCTTCGGCACTCTGAGATTCGTATCGCAGCAACAGTTGAGTGCCCTAACACACACACGCACACATGGTGATGTCAACCTCTCGTTGGCGACAAGCCAAAAGGGGAACATTGACTTGGCCACAGCATTGCTGTTTTCTGGATTGAGTGTTGCCTCCAGCCAGGGGCGTAGCCAAGGGGGGTGGGGGGGTGGGGGGGGTTCAAACCTCCCCCGAAATTTTTCAATTTTGCTTGCGTATATAGGCACGCACACATACAAACGCATGCACGAACATACATAAAGTATGGCTGAACCCCCCCCCCCCCCCCCGAAAAAAATTTCTGGCTACGCCCCTGCCTCCAGCCTAAGAATGATGCGTTTCATGGGCCTCCAAGTAATGATTGAGCAATCCTTCTTCTGAAGTAAGGCATGTTCTTGGGATAGTTCGTTCATGGTTGGTTGAATTCAACTGAACTCGGCACATTTTCAGATGTTCGGCACCTGCAATTCACGCGTCGGGAAAGTTGCTTTATCATGCCGGAACGGGTCTGTACATTTTAGCAAGGTTTAACGTCGTTCTGCAGGTTCGCATCGTTTTTGTCCCTTTATTTGGGTGATATATACTTAAGCCGTTAAATATAACTGGCACTTAATGCATGCATTGCAATTGCAACGTGGAAGTAATTACCTTCTTACTTTGTGCGATTTTTTTGCCGCTTTTGCGCAGCAGGTTTTATAGGCCTGTCAAGTCGATATTCTCATAAAAAGAGAGTGCAAGCATGACGCGAGAGCCGAAAAAACGAGGCGAGCAATAATATTATCTGGTGTTTAACGCCCCAAAACCACGATATGATTACGAAAGATGCCGTAGTGGCGGGCTCCGGAAATTTCGAACACCTGGGGTTCTTTAACGTGCACCTAAATCTAAGTATACGGGCCTCAAACATTTTCGCCTCCATCAAGATTGCAGCCGCTGCAGCCGGGATTCGATCCCGCGACCTTCGGGTCCGCAGTCGAGCGCCATAACCACTAGACCACCTTGGCTGGGCAAAACGAGGCGCAGTTCATCTTGCTTCACAGTGGTTAAAGCTCAGCTAGCCTCGCGGCCTTATCGGCGGGTGATTCTCCAGCGGCACGGAGGACTTGACTCTAACCTTCTCAGGAAACAGTGCCATTCCCGTATAATTTCGTTTTTTCGCACGCCGCAAACGTTTGTTCACGAAAGTACACGGCTGCCACTGTAAGCATGCCATATCAAAACAACATTGATATGATTCGTAGTCCACACCGCAAAACATCGATAGCGTGCACGGCGTCATTTCGGAGTGCATGTGCACCATTAGCCATTACGCATCTTTAACATGACAGAATGAGCCTTACCTCGAGGAATACGTCCTGCACGGTGTAATCGCGACTTGGGAAATCCATATCGCTTTTAGTCGGGCATCGTTGTCGTCGATCGTCCGCTCTTCACCGTAAGCTTTATTGACGAGCCTTCTCCTTTTATCAAGTTCGCTTTTCGGAAGTGCCAGTGAAGCTTGAAGATCGTTTTGAAGCCGCACTGCAAGCGGTACATTGTGAGGCGCTGCAAGTCCGCCGCAAGAGCTCTGCACGTGCGCGGAAGCGAGCGGAAGCGCGTTGGAGAGAAGGGAAAACGCGCGTTGTTTGCACCACTTTGTATTTCTATGCCAGAGATGGCGTTGCCTGTCAAGAGCAGCAGGTAGGTAGAATGAACTTAATCTATAAAGGCAAGGGAGAGAAGGATAACATTCGCTCGTATAGACCACTAACCATTACATCGGTACATACAGGTTGGCGATGCAAGCAGTAAAAATGAAAATAGAAAAGTGGGCAGAACACAACGATATTTTGGGAGAACTCCAGAATGGATTTCGAGTCGACAGGCGGTTAGACGATAACCTGTTTGTTCTCACTCAGTGTATTGAAATATCTAAAATAGAAAATAGACCCTCGTACATGGCTTTTCTAGACATCACTGGGGCGTACGACATCGTTAATCAGAAAGTTTTGTGGGATATATTGAAAGGAATGGGCATAGGCGACGACTGTATACAGCTTTTGAGGGAGATATACCGAGAAAATACAGTTTGCATAGAATGGGAAGGAATGAGTAGCAAAGAGAACGTTGAGATTAGCAAGGGGCTGAGACAGGGATGTCCTTTGTCCCCGCTGTTATTCATGCTGTACATGGTAAATATGAAAAAAGCGCTAGAAGGTAGCAACTTTGGTTTTAATCTGTCACACAAACAGGGCGGCGTGATGATTGAGCAGAAGCTTCCAGGATTATTTTATGCTGACGATATTGTCTTATTTGCTGACAGTCTAGAGGATATACAGCAGCTGGTGGATATATGCGGAAGGGAAGGGGAAGCTGTAGGACTAGGATTTAGTGTAACGAAATGTGGATTAATGATATTCAATGATCCTTGTGATCAGGCGGTGTCAGTACAGGGCCAAGAAATACCGAGGGTGAGCGAACACAAGTACCTCGGAGTATGGATAAATGAGGGTGACAGGTACATGGAGGTACAGGAAAAAGCCTCGGCAGCAAAAGGAAAGAAGAATGCTGCAATAATGAAGCACAGAGCGTTGTGGGGATACAATAGGTACGAGGTGCTTCGAGGTCTGTGGAAAGGTGTAATGGTTCCGGGGCTTACGTTTGGGAACTCAGTGGTGTGCATGATGGCAGAGGTGCATTCGGGAATGAATATAAATCGAAGGACTGCTGGACGCCTCGCGTTGGGTGCTCATGGGAAGACGACAAATGAGGCTGTAAAGGGCGATATGGGATGGGCAGGTTTTGAGGCGAGGGAGGCTCAGAGCAAAATAAGTTTCGAAGAAAGGCTAAGGATTATGAAGGAGAGTAGATGGGCAGAGAAGGTTTTCCGTTACTTGTATAGGAAGAGCGTGGACACACAGTGGAGAAAAGGAACTAGGAGGCTCACTAGTAAATATACGGCTGGCAGTGTAAGCAGTATTTCAACAAACAGCGTTAAGCGAAAAGTCAGAGAGGCGGAGAGGATATACTGGACGGCAGCTATGGAGAAAAAAGCGGCTTTGCGTAATTACCGAAAGGGCAAAAATGAAATAAGTAGGGAGGCATTTTACGATAATTCAATGGGAAGCGCTTTACTGTTTGAAGCGAGATCGGGTTGCCTTAGAACAGGTAGATATAAAGCGAGATTCAGTAAAGAAGAAGAACAATGCACGTGCTGCGGGGAAGATAAAGAAACGGCGGAGCATGTTCTGATTGAATGTGGAGACATCCACCCATGTGTACGTTTGGGCACGAGCCTACATGACGCCTTGGGCTTTAGAGACAATGGAAAGCTGAACACACCCGCGATTGAAATAAGTAAGAGACGGTTAGAGTATTGGTGGCAGAAAACTAGAGAGAGAGGACAAAAATAAATAATTGGGGAAAAAAAGGACATTCTGCCGTAAAGGGCAGAGAACGGAGGTGAAAACTTAAGTTTCTTTTCTGGAGTAAGATCGTTTTAATTGAAGTAAAGACACTAGGCATAACGCTAAGAAAAAGAAGAGTAAAGGGGTTTTTTTTGTCGAGCCTGGTGGCACACTTGTCACCACCCCGTTATAAAAGGGACGCTCATAGCGTCCATCCATCCAGCAGCGCCACTAAGCGATGCTTGGGGAGCCTATTGAAGCATTGCTCGACCCCGGAGGAATACATTAACAAAAGTTACGTATGACAGTCACATGATTGCACCATAAAGTGCACTTAGCTTCGATAATGCTGACGTATGTACTCCAACGTGAGGGCTGACGTTACGTCAGACCATAAGTTACCCTTTAAAGGAGTACTGACACGATTTTGAAGTGCAGCAAAACGGACGTTTTTGGTTTCCTTGGCATGTAGTGTTAACGCTCTCCCCACACCTCATCCGGGAAACACGTATAAATGTTTAAGTTTGATTTTAAAGTTTTCATCTCCCAGCATCTGCAAGGCAGCTTCACCGCATGGAGAGCCCTATGACGTTTCAAGTCAGCTCACTTGGTTTGCGAAATCTGGGTTCTGCATGCAGCCTAAATCACAGAAATCGCTGTCGGAGGCACTGGACGACAGTTCACTCATCACGAACCACGTTCGACTGACAGCAAAGGACAGCAGGTGCATATTTCGTGGGTTTCAGTCGGCCCGTGGCACGTCACTATGAAGCCGCCCTCTCGAAACCGAAACCGAAACTGCTGGTTGAAAGAAGCGGTATTAAAAATATATGCAATGCATCCCCAGGCCCCATGACACTCTTTTCAGGGTTCTCGACACCCGTGCTTTCATTTAGAGCAACAACCCGAAAAATTTTAAAATTCATGTCAGTACTCCTTTAAGCGCCAGTGTTGTCGACGTGCCTGGTAAGCCTACGATGTGCACCCAGCTACTACACTTACAAAAGCACGTCGATCCAACTCGTAACGCTTGGCTCAAAGCTCTAAAATTCAGCATAGAAGTGCTCGCTGACTGCTTCGCATGAAACCTATTGCGAGAAAGCGTGGGATGTGCCGAATTTTATCTTCTAAGTGGCGCCAGACGTTACGCGGCTCACGTTTCTACGTCATAGGTAGGCAGGCAGGCGAGCGCTGCGCCGGCAGTGCCACCGGGTGCCTCTTTCAACACGCGATAAAAAAAAAAGTTAAAATTACTCTCTGGACGCGAAGGAAAGCTACCGAAAGTGCATAAAATGCAAATTAAGCTATACAGATTTGTTTTCAAGCAAAATAAGGCTACCTCAAGGAGTTTTTTGCTCCTACCAATAGCTTGAACCACATCGCCGTCGGATGACGCATGGTCATACTTTCACAAATTTCAGAGCCAAATGAAAATATAATTCTTTTTTTATTGGACAAAGGCATGCTCGTTGCCGCTGATGTGACAAACACTCTTCTCATTTCCACCAAAATCAAAAATGTTTTTCCAAGCGGTAGACAGTCCGGTAACAATTTCAATGACATAGTTTGGGGGCAGAAGAATTCTACTACGAACGTTCAAAAAGAAATTATCCACCCTGAAGAGGAAATAAGGACGAGCAAGACACGGCGTTGATGGTGTCATCCCGAGTGTCCGTGTTTGCACACCCTTTCTTTAGCTTTCACAAACCGCTAAAACGTATTCGGCGCAGTAGAGGTAACAGCAGTCTTAAAACCTACAAGCAGTACCCAAAACCTATGTCGATACCTTAGCTGACATCTAAAAAGACCTCACAAAAAAGCGATAAAATTACGATAAAAACAGTCAGACAAGGAGGAGGAAAGAAAGATGGAAGGACTGGGGGTAGGAGATGCAATATCCCCAATTTTCACGGCATCCTTAGAAGAAGTATTGAAACGGCTAGACTGGCAAGGAGCAGGGAGCAGAGTTAATGGAGAATATATCAGGGACCTACCATTTGCAGATGACATCGCACTTTTCAGTAGCGATGGCAACGAATTGCAAAAAAAAAGATGATTCAGGAATTAATCCAAGAAAGTATTAAAGTAGGCTTAAAATGAATATGATGAACAGAAATGCATTGCTGAATAGCCATGCGAAAGACAATGGGTTTACGATTGGAAACAGTACATTGGAGTGTATAGAAGAATATGTATACCTGGGTGAAGGACTAACAGGACAGCCTAATCACGGAAAAGAAATTCACCGAAGAATAAGAACGGGCTGCAGAGCATTCGGCGGGCACTCCGAAATAATGTCAGGGAATCTGCCAATGTCATTAAAGTGAATAATGCACAATAACTGCATACTGCCAGTTCTAACATATGGGGCTGAAACATGGAGAATAACAAAGCAACTAGAGAAAAAGTTGAGGACCACGCAGCGAGCAATCGAATCAAAAAGGTTCGGCGTAACATTAAGAGATCAGAAGATGGCAAAGTGGGTCAGAGAACAAACAGCTAGGCGTAGCAGATATTCTAGTTGCCATCAAGCGAAAGAAATGGACTGGCCACGTAGGACAGATAACCGGTAGACAGCAACCGAATGGTTACCAAGGGATGGAAAGTTTAGAAGTTCGCAGGGAGAAAATGGAATCAGCTCGCAGAGATCATCGTGAGAGGCCTTCGTCCTGCAGGCTGAGAACACTGGCGACGATGTCTGTATTATGCTGGAAGTGAGTGTCGGAAGCTGCTTGCTTTCGAATAGCAGGAGCCTTCGTAAGCTGCAGGATACTAGACAAAACTTATGTGCCAAGTAACAAGCAATCAGACCCAACTAGACTATAACCAGACCTATGTCAAGAGCAATTGAGTTAACATCTTCGGGAAAATGTGCAGCGCGGCACGCACGAAGGACAAGAAACGCACAACACGAGCGCTGACTCTCAACTGAGAGTCAGTTGAGAGTCAGCGCTCGGGTTGTGCGTTTCTTGTCCTTCGCCCGTGCCGCGCTGCACATTTTCCCGAAGATGTTAGTACACCAACTCGCCCAGATCGCCGTATTAGTTCAGCAATTGAGTCACGAGTTGAACTTATGTATCCAATCTCCCCCAACGTCCCACTTTTACATCTTGTATATGCAAACTTATGTTGACCTTAAAAGTGGCCATTTCGCTACTGCAACTCGTAAGTACAGCTTCCTTGTTTAAACAGCGCAAAAAGACGAAGACACGAGAATGAGGACTACACAGGACAGGCGCTGGACTAACAACTGTTGGGTTTATTGAGCAGAAAAGAATAAATACACGTAATCCGACTGCGTGCGCATCATCGCATTACAGATAATTGTCACTTCTTTCAAGCAGGCTAAATTCGCAGTCATGCAGACAGATAGATGGGGTGGAAATGCAAACATCATTGTTGTACTTAATGTGAAAGGCTTCTATGATTTCACGAGACCTTTGGTCAACGTGCCTGAAGATGATATGCGTGCGATTAAACAACGGTTTACACCCACAAGAACGACAATGAGCAGATAAATGTGAAGTAGGCGTGCCTTTTAAAGTGTTATTGTGCTGGCGTAGTCTCTCGTTAAGGCAGGCACCCGTCTGTCCAATATATTTCTTTCCACAAGTTAGCGGGATGTCATACACTACACCACATGCACAAGATACATATCGGGTACGATGATTGACAGAGCACAAATTTCTCCGTGACTGGCCATTCTTCTTCCTGTCTATCGCGGCACAAGCTCTTCCAACCTTACCACGCGCAGAAACAAGTCCGCCGACACGCCGCACTTGTTCCTGAACGCAAGTTCATCGTTATGCTCGGTTATGCAATGTTTTACAGCCGTCATGAGCTTGTCCTGAGGCATAGAGTAAATGAGGTCCTCTACGTCAAAACTTGCCACGGAACAGGAAGCAGGGTTTTGGGAGCTCAGGTAGTTAGTAACATGGTCAGAACTAGGGATAAGGAAGGGATCTTCTATTCTGAGTGAGGAAAGGTGCCTTAGGAGGTAGCTGGAAACAACTTGTTGCCAGGAATGGCGTTCAGTAACAATGGAGCGGAAAGGAATCGTTAACTTGTGCGTCTTGGCGCTAAAGAAAATGCTGAGTCTGTCTTCTTGGCCTTCTTGGAACTGCTTAGTTTCTATCTAAAAGCAACTTTTGTTACGTGGGAAGGTGGTGTGTATGTCCAGAAATCAGGCATATGCATTGGATCAAAAGTTGCACCTGTCCTCAGTAACATTTTTCTATCTGCTGTTGACCGTGCTATAGATAAGGAGGTGCAGGGATTAGTAACTAAGGTGTTTCGTTACGTCGATGATTTTCTAATCATCCTCCCGAGCAACGCTGCAACTTCCCGACTTCATGAAGTGATGAATATTTTCAAAGAGAATGCCCTTGGTTTACGCTTCACGTCTGAATTGCCAAACAATGGTGTCATTCAGTATTTAGACCTGTGTTTGTATGCTGAGCCGGAGCATCTATGCTGGTGCTTTTCACCGCGCTCAAAGAAATCGCTCCTTAGTTATTGTTCTGGGCATTCAAAGATAGTTAAAAACGGCATTGCCTACAATTCGCTAAACTCGGCACTTACAAAGTCGTGCCATCATAAAATTGAAGTCAGCTTTAAGGAACAATTAGCTAGGCTAAAGAATGCTGGCTTTCCTGTCTCAACCCTATCGTCCATTTCGCTGAAGTTGCTGAAATCATTAAAACTGTCCGCATCTCGAACTGGTCAGCGCACCAACGCCACCAAAAAGCCAAAGAATGTTGCTGTGATCCCATATGTCCATGGGCTCTCGCATAGGCTCAAGAAGATTGCTAAGGGCTATGACGTAAATGTTGTTTTTTCTGCGCGTGGTAAGGTTGGAAGAGCTTGTGCCGCGATAGACAGGAAGAAGAATGGCCAGTCACGGAGAAATTTGTGCTCTGTCAATCATCGTACCCGATATGTATCTTGTGCATGTGGTGTAGTGTATGACATCCCGCTAACTTGTGGAAAGAAATATATTGGACAGACGGGTGCCTGCCTTAACGAGAGACTACGCCAGCACAATAACACTTTAAAAGGCACGCCTACTTCACATTTATCTGCTCATTGTCGTTCTTGTGGGTGTAAACCGTTGTTTAATCGCACGCATATCATCTTCAGGCACGTTGACCAAAGGTCTCGTGAAATCATAGAAGCCTTTCACATTAAGTACAACAATGATGTTTGCATTTCCACCCCATCTATCTGTCTGCATGACTGCGAATTTAGCCTGCTTGAAAGAAGTGACAATTATCTGTAATGCGATGATGCGCGCGCAGTCGGATTACGTGTATTTATTCTTTTCTGCTCAATAAACCCAACAGTTGTTAGTCCAGCGCCTGTCCTGTGTAGTCCTCATTCTCGTGTCTTCGTCTTTTTGCGCTGTTTAAACAATGAAGTTAAACCAACTAGCCCAATTTTACACACTGTTGCAGTACAGCTTCCTATTCCTCTTTAAGATACTTCCAATTATATAACATAGGCTCCATTATGGCTTTGTCTGGGGGTAGGCATCAAACAGTCATATTTGCAAACCGCTATTCGCTCTTTAAACAAGCAATCTAGAATTGTATGGTACCGCAATGCAACAAGCGTAATTGAGACTTTACTTCCTCACTCTTTATATTAAACACGTAGGCCAAGTTAAGCTCTTTTAACCGGTAACAACGCAGGTGAAGCAGATTACCTGAACAGCCCACATGTGTTTCTTTCTCTTTATCAATAGAAATACAACTACTGCATATCGTGTGCTTTCACTATTGCAATCTATATGTTTCGTGAATTCCCACAAAGATGTTGGTCTTATAAGGCGATAATAGCGGGCGTTCAAAATAAAGCTTTATAGTTATTTTAAAGTTCAGCACTAGGATGTACGCGAAAACAACCTTTGCAGATAGGTGATGCATCCAGGGGGGCACAAAATGAGACAGTAATTATCGCTGTCTGCCACCCAAATAACTAAGATTGAATAATGAACTTTTTAGTAACGAGAGTAAGCGGGCATGTTTCCATTGAAAAGTTGGAGGCAGTCGCATTCCTACACAGTTCCACTTGAACGAATTTTAGGCGGCCATTTTTATTTCGTGAGCAAACTTTTAGGCGACTTGTATTTCGTGAGCAAACTTTGTCAAGCGGCACCGCGGTGGATTGCAAGCGGCAAAACAGTGCACACGCAGTAGACCATGTCAAATGCCGGCGATAACGAGCCAATGAATGTTCGCGCTACTGAGTGTATCATCGCCCTGGACCTCGCACAGCCCTGGCCGTTCAGCGAAAGCACATGCCCCACCACGGTGGTCTAGTGGTTATGGCGCTCGACTGCCGACCCGAAGGTCGTGGGATCGAATCCCGACCGCAGCGCCTGCATTTTCGATGGAGGCGAAAATGTTTCATTCCCGTGTACTTAAGACTTAGATGCACGTTAAAGAACCCCAGGTGGTCGAACTTTCTGGAGCCCTCCACTACGGCGTCTCTCATAATCATATCGTGGTTTTGGGACGTCAAACCCTAAATATTATTATTATATTCAGTGAAAGCACCAGGATACACGTGCTTTCGCTGAACCATGGACAAACATAGAGCACACTACTGATGTTTGTGTACGATGATCACGTGTCATACGCACATTATACCTCCATTTGCTGGCATTCTGGTTCCCAAAGCAAAGCGAAGCATGGCACGAAACACACGAAATAAGCAGTCTCTGATCCTCGCGTAAACACTGTCCGTTTCCGTCAGCGATCGCACGCACTTATGAGGACACGAAGGCTGCGTCGGCTTGCTGCCTTTCGATAGGTATCTCTGTCGGTGCTTGATAACTCTATACTCGGGGACAACTTTCTGTGGCAATGAAGGGAAAGCTACGAGGGCGGAGCTAACTGCTCTGTGTTACTGCGCCAAAGTAGTCCCTGATGAGCTTGTTTCGGTTTCAGTTTCGGCGCGACAAATGCGTATTTCCTGCAGTTCATTTCTTCGCATGTGCTCCTTGGCTGATTGCGTTGAACTACGGTCCCTAGAACCACGAGTACCGAGCGTGCAGGCATGCTGTCGTTGTTGTAACTTTGTCTTTTCCCGCTCTCCCTCTTCTTCCTCGCTCCGTGTGGTCGCAACACCAAAGCAGTGTTCCGTAGATAACGAAAGTGACATTGGCAGATTGATGACACTGAGGGGCGGCGACTCGCGGGAGAGGAGAGGGAGCTCCCGTTTTGGGGTGCGACTCGTGAGAGAGAGGATGTACGCGCCAGTTGCAATCAGAGGACCAAACCGACAGCCTGGGTTTTTCACTTTAACGGTGCCCAGCCTTTTTGTATTCCTCGCGAAGCAGTTTTTAGAGTGCGTTTTGCCTTTGTTACTGTTTATATTAATAAACAGTTTACATTCAACGAAGACGTGCAACGACTGTTTTTATGCGACAGGCGTTTCGTTCCCTACGCTTAATTTGTCTGTGCCATTCTGTGTCGTCCAGAAATGGCGCGAATATTTTCAGCGCTGCAGTTTTTAGGGCATGTACTGATATGTAAACTCATCTAGAGCTGAAAACTGACGCATGTAGCGTGCTTACATAACGCGGGCGCGGTATATCAAAGAGGAGCTCGCACATCCTGCGGCGCGAAGTGAAACTCAGTTTGGATCGCGTTGAGTTACGCCGGCATCAAAAGCCATCGGTGGCCCACTGCCCACACGCCCCGCAACCTGCGAATCCTGTGCTCGATCCCAACCGCTGCTCGTTTCCGTCTACTTCATTAAAACCGTACGGGCATGCGGTCATTTCTCACGATACTGCATGGCGCCGGTTATGTACGCCTCAGGATAGCAATCGTATGTTGCACTTGTTAGGTTACCTAGAACAGGAAGGCGTGTAAACCCCTGCACGTCTGTAAAATATCATGCTTACACAATTAGCGCTGGTTCTTGAGTTCAAAAATGAATGGTCACCTACATTTCGCCAGCAATAATTGGTTCCTGATGTCGTAAATAACATTTCATTCGCTAACTTCGTCCAACGCCAGTATTCTGAACCATACTCAGCCTGGTAATTACACCATCCCTCTTCCCTCCCCATTACAATTTCGATTTTTGTGGCTGTGGCCGGTATTTACACACACTACTCCTGAACCAGCAAGGAAACCCCTTGAACACACAGGGCTACCACGGCCAGTTGCAGACAGTTTTAAATCTGGACACTGCGAGTATTTGTCAGGAGGAATAAATTGTGTCACGTGAAAAATTGCAGCAGCTAAAACAAGGTGTTTTGTTAAATATTTCCTGCATAATCAGCTGGCTAAAATCTAAGAGTGGCTCAAGTAGTAATGCACACACACACGCACACCAGTCACAGGAATAAACCTTTAATACTCTGTCCCCTTCTTTCATACCAACTTAATCTATCAAAGGCAGACAGCCCTGTATTTTCAACGAAACTTATATGACTCCCGTCAGCACTTATATGAAGTACTTGACTACAATGTACAGTAAAAACGTCATGAAGACGCGCACATTACTGTGCGTATTCCCTTGAGACCTCGTCATTTGGCCATGTAAAAACGCACTTGAAAAAGCATTTGTGCTCAACAACATGTGCAATCGAAGAAACAAACAAAACATGAGCAAGTGGATACTAATTATTATCCACGTACGTAGTGTAACTGATGGTGGTATTTTTTTGCCGGATGAGTGAAACACTTACAAATGATGAGACAATGAATTTCTGGAATTCACTTCCATCGCGCAGCTCTCGAGCTAAAATTCATCCAGTCTTGTCAGTTCTTCCATCCGTAACAGCTATTTGGAATGGCTGTATACAGTCTCTTGCGTTGTAATCAAAATTTTGCTACCATTTCTTTCGGGTGAAACAAGATATGTGATGCATCACTCAGCACTCCTTGCACTCCTCAGCTGCCGTTTTATGTGCGAAGTACAAGTGCCACCCACAACTGACAATCAAAAGACTAATTCAGAGGCTGACAACAAACATACTAAATGATTGCTTGGTGCTGCATGCAACCATAGTCACGTAAGCGGATAGTGCACATCGTCACTTGTTAGTCGCCGTTTGTGGTGCCTTGACTTCCTTCCTGTGTCCTTGTTTGCACGTCCTGTTTTTTTAGAATGACAGAGCATACTTCCAAGCTGTTGGGCATCAAAGAGGAATACATAGCATCTCACAAACAATCAGCATCTCATGAGCCAGCGCACACCGGGTTCACCAGAGCCCCTCTATACTACTCAATTCACTGACACTACTGTCACTGCAGCTGCTGGAGTCAGATCCCAGAGTAATTATGATGCTGTCGAGCGTGCTTTCGATTGCACCATCCTGCTCCCTGGCCTCCTCTTCAAGACGAACCACATGAGCGCAGCCGCGCGCCCTGTTTTCTGGAGTCACAAGGGCAATGGCTTCGTCCAGAAGTTTTTCGACTCCAGCAAGAGTGAACGGCCTGTTGTTGGCTGCAGTATACCCCTTGGCCTGGCTCCACACCATTTCAATAGGATTGAATTCACAATGGTAAGGAGGAAGCCGAACAATGTAATGACCGGCAACCTTGGCCAGGGCATCAATCCGGTATTCAGAAAAACGGTGCTTGTTTTGGTTAACCAGCTGATTGAGGTCGGGCTTCAACTGGTCATTAGACCACGGGATGTTTTTTTGAGTCAACCAAGACTGAATCTCGGCCTTGCGCGACGGCGTCGAGGGCAACGTTTCGAGCTGAACACTATGGTATGGAGCATTGTCCATGACAATTACGCTCCGTGGCTCAATGTTTGGTAAAAGTTGTCCTTTGAGCCATCTCTCAAAGCGTGGGCCATCCATTTCACTGTGGTAGTCACTGGTAACACTTTTTCACCCGGAAAACCAGAAATTCCCCATCGACGAGGCCGTTTTCACTTCCACCATGGAGAACAATGAGCCGACCACCTTTGCCGCTCGGTGCGCGAAGCCCAGTTGTGAGACCCTTGCGGAAGGCGTCCTCACGTGACGACACAGTGGCGTCCTTCCACACCTTTTCCTTGGTGTGCCCAGCATTCACCCAAGCCTCGTCAAGGTAGTATATAGCCCAGCGAAAGCAAGGGAATAATGCGCCAGGTTTTCGTTTTTAACGAGAGAGGTCAATTAAAACAGAAGAAATTTATGATGTGCATCTAATATCATTCTACCGGGCAGGCAGATATTTGCAGTTTTTGGCTGGTGCTGGAAAATACAAAAATTTAAAAAAATGTTCGCAGAAGATACGTACTCACATGAATAACAAAATACCTTCATTCAGAGCTATCCATACTTCATTAGAGCACGTCGATACGTACTGGGGCTTTCGCTTGCCTAGCCAGAATAACAGGCAAAATACAAACAAGAGCCACAGATGCAGAAGCAAGCCATAAAAACTACAAATTACGATGAACGGCAACATGTATGAAGACGGGTGCAATAAAAATTGAATATTTAGCGGTACGAGAACCTTCCATTGTTATTTCCTCTTCCTACTTTTTCAACTCTGAATTTTTACATGCGGCATTTGTGTTTTAATTGACATCGTTGACATTTATATCTCTGTCCAACAAATCGAAGCAGTAACTGTACGTACCGTTTCTCCTTTCGCATTTCTCGAATGGTCCGCAGATATTTCCGTCGCCTCACGATGATGTCGTCCTTTTGTAGCAGTGCACAGTTACGTTTTCGCTTCGGAAATTCAAATCCAATGTCATTCAGAAGCCTGCGTATCGTTCTGAAACTCAGCTGCTTCGGTAGCCCCATGTCGCTGTCGCCGATTACCTCGCTGAGGATCTTTTCTGCCTTTGGCGCCTCGTTGCGAATGTAGTAGTGGTGTACTTTCCGGCGAAGAGCAGACAGGGTAAAACCATCGTACCGCTGCACTCTTGTCTTTCCAGTAACTTTTGCTGGTGATTCAACCGCGAAACGAAGCCTTCTACGCTTTGGGGACTTCAGGGTACCCTTTAAAACATCCGCCTTGAGCCGTGCGACAGCACACTCGCTCACGCCGATAAGCTGGCTAACCGAACGAAACACGGAAGCGACAGAGAGTCCCGGTTGCCTCAGTCTCACTTGGGCGTGCAGGTTGGAGACCACTTGCTTGGTTTGTTTCGACAGCTTTTGGTAGTCAAGCTTCTTGAATATCCAATGCGGCGAGCCAGATGGCGAGCAAGCGAAGGAAGAAGGCACAGGCGACATGGAGGAAGGAATACTAAGGAGAGGCCCTATCGTATTTCAATGCATTGTGAAAAGTGTGGCGGAAGTGACGTCAGATTTCTGGGGCAAACAAAACGGCAGACGCCCCGCGGCGTACTCTCCGCGGTGGTTAGCTTCTGCGCAGATTTGTAGTCCCGGCGCAAACTTAGCGCGTATTGTGCGGTTCGCACGAAGTAAAATGTTGCAAGCAGACGTTTACCAGGCTGTTGGTGCGTGGCAGGCCCGAGCGCTGCGTGCTGAAATTCTTCGTGGAGCGTTTTTGTGCAACAGTACAGAATACCGGCACGTGCCGTGATAAAAACGTTCAACCCCTGCATCATCGTATTCGAACTCACCTAGCAGTGACTTACGCGTTCTGCTGGGCGTTAGGCCTTCCCTTTGTCGTAGCCCGATTTCCCGATCTGTTGCCTTATTAGCGGTTCTTTGTTCGTGTATATGGAGTGAGCGTAGTAGCTATTCGGCGCAACGCCAACCTATAGTTGACGTAACTTCACGTCGAAAAGAGGACACCGCTGTATTGTATACGCGATCGTGCACGTAAAGTTTGTAATTCCAGTACGTACACAACAACAAGCACGCAGCGAGCGCACACCGCACAATAGATACATCACGTAGTCTGATAACAACAACATAAGTTTATTGCCCTTTCGTTGAACGACACAGCCTCTAAAAACGTACACGTACGATGCCTTCGGCGCATGCTATGTAGGGCGCGTCAGACGCCAAAAACAAAAGTTCACGTGTGTTCTGAGTTGACACAATGAGTAAGAAGCAACAGAGCGCACATCCGAGAGCTTCGCATGCAAATACCATGCATTAGTGATCAGCAATGAAGCGAACGTCGTACACATGAAAAGTGACACCCGGTACTTTCCGCAGTGCACGCGATTTGCACCGGGTATACGCAACCATACGCAACAGCTGGGCATTGCGTGGCTTCCCTAAAGAACACACACAAGGAGCAGCATGCGTGAATTGACTGCGCCGCGGCGCCGTTTGCACGGCGAAAAAAAAAAAAAAAGAAAGGCTCGAATCGCGCATGCGCTTGCAAACGACACGGCGGAAATCGCAAAATGTTTCGACGCTCCTTCGCTAGGAGGCGATGCGAATGTTTGCGATGTGGAGGCTTCACAAATGTGACGTCAGGGCCTCTCCTTATTTTTCCTTCCTCCATGACAGGCGACGAGAAGGCCATTTTTTTCTGAAGGATGATGGTGAAGGAAGAGAGCCAATGCGACGCCAGTGGGGAACGCGGCAACTAAAATAAAAAACCCGGAAAATCTAAAATATAACGCCATTTCACATAATATCACTAATAATTTTCTGGCTTTATCAATTAGCAGCTAAAAATTATAACTGCACATTATTAAATAATTAGGTTACGCACAAAAAATGTTTTTTTTTTGGAACTCTTTCCAGCTGCGCAGCGACACTGACGAAACGGCGTGGTTCGGCTCTGTAGCCTTGACTGCATTGCCACAGAAAGTTGTCCCCGAGTGTAGTGCTGATAGCAATAAAGTCAAAACTTTTTTACGCAGCTGCCGACTACGCCTTGGCTCTCGCTTCGAGCAGGCGCAATATTTCACGGCAAGAGGGCATGAAGACGTCATAACGTCACCGCATTTTATCAGCCAACCAGCGACCGAGTAAACATGCGGTGCCGGTTTTTGCACAGGATGCCGAAAAGGTGCTGCCGCCTCCGGCCTGGTCGTAAGGCGGAACACGAAAAACGGTTCGGGAGCGCGCGGGCGATTGACTGAAGCACGACCTCTAACGTCCCAGGCTATGAGAGACGCCGTAGTGGAGGGCACCACCTGGGGTGCACTGAAATCGGAAGTACTCGGGCCTCCTCCAGCAAAATGGGGTCGGGATTGCCTTTCAGCTCAGGCGCCGCCTCAATAACGACACCGCGGCGGCGGCGACCACGTCACTCCAATATTGCTATGACCCTTTTTATTTCGGAGCTTTTGCGTCACAAAAAGCAACCGCAACTGCTCCTGCTTGTGTTCTCATATTTTGCAGAACACTTAAGAACACTGTAGACTAGTTGTAGATGATGAAAATTGCTAACTATAGGCAAAACATTTGCTATGCATCACGTTCGCTGCGTCCAGAAAAAAAAAAAACGTTTATTCAGCCTCAAATGTTGTGGGCACAGTGAGAACTCAACCGCAAACTGAAAGTTTTGCTGAAGGTCTCGGCGTTGCAGATATCATACGGCCGACAACGGCTCCTGCAAACGGGTGTAACGATCGGCAATTCTCAACTCCGTTTCTTCAGGGTCCTGCACCACCTGCATTAAACAAATAAGGCTCCTGTGATACAGCTGTGCGTAACCTCTGAAAGAACCTGGAACGGAGCATTCAGATCTTAAAGGGTTTTTCAAGTAGCCATCAAACAACTTCATTATGGGAGTTTATTGCGTCACGCATGGATTTTCTGAATCCGTGAAGCACAAATAGTCACGCACTGTAATCGCTTCTTCGTCCCAACTCAAGGCTTCACGGGGGTGGGGGGGCACACAAGGGGACAAGAAATATAGAGCGTCGGCTCACTTTTGGCGTGGTCACGAGTGTGCTGCTGTTAGACACTGCACTCTAAGGACTGAAACTCCTGCGGTAAGTGTTAAAAAGCTTCGTTACTCCTGCAGATCTCATTCTACTCTTCCTACAGACCAGACAAGAGTGAAAGGGATGTTCACGCCTCCTGGCAAAAAAGAGTAAAGTGCCTGTTCCACGCGTGCATCCATTGAGAGAGTTAAGAGCTTGTTTCGCTCTTTTGCCATATGAGAGCTTGTTATAGTTTCCACCTCTCCCAATTGGAGGAGCTGTAAAGAAAAGTTCGTGCAGTCTTTAATCTCCGGCTGTTGCTCAATCGATCAAGTGACGGCGAAACATTCCTCGTCAACTTCTCGTGACGCAAACCGCTGACATGCACAAAGAATCCGCAACCATAATTGCACGCGATTATGTTTACACGTACGCACACTCTCAGTCAGGTACTAAATATAAACTGACTAGAGGCGGCGCGCCGCAGCGTACTGAATAATATAAACGACGTTTCTTTGAGCGGTTTAACTAGTGCCATTCCATTATACTTTCCATGAACTACAGCAGCGTGCCGAGTAGATAAAATGAATATGTTATTAGCTGTCGGGATGCATTAAAGCGACATCGATTAATCAGGCTGCGTAGAATAATACAGTTGTTACGTGCCTAAAGTGTACGGACAAAATTTGGGGTGGGGCGAAGCATGTAGTGAAGGGTGTTTCAGCTCCAATAGCGTGAAACCTGTGCATGCAGGGCGCGTCGGTATTTCCCCCAGCAAAATCACTGCTAATGGGCAATGAAAGACAGAAGAAAGATTGGACACAGAGACCGGCAGTCCGCTTTTAGATGCGAAACATCTTATGGCGGATTTCCGAATAGGCAGCGCACAAAAGGGCAACAAATACGTACACATAAAAAGACGCAAACACAAGCGCTGTACTGCAACTGGTGATTTATTTCGAAAATCATGGCTCACCAACTAGCCCATTCCGCCTCGTGCATCGGTATGGTGGCGCCACCGCTCGGCTCAGGCGGTTGCACCCTCTCCCAACCCCCCATAGGATCCCATGCACTTTGAATGAAGTTTGCGATTCCGTTGCGCAAAAACAAACTAGCGCCATCTCTCGACAATACGCCACACCGACGACGCAACACCACGGCCGGGCTAGACCGCAAGCGCGCTTCTTTCCTTACGGCCTTCTCACCCGTCGCGAAAGCAATGGGCACGGCCGGGCTAGACCGCACGCGCGCGCTCGCTTCTTACGGCCTTCGCATCGGGTGTAGTACATACCTCTCGCCGCTGCTTTGAGGGGGGCGCTGCGACCCTGACCCTCCTCCGCCGCTCCGTGCAGCGCGCGCAACGCCGGCACATGAGTTCGGGCGCGCTTCTTCACTCACCGCGCGTTGAAAAACAAGTTGCCTAATCGTTGAAGACGCACAAATGGTTCATTCTGACTTCTTATATTCGCAATGTGCATCGAGCTTAAGCTTATCGAAAAACGTATAAATGCAAGAGCCGGGAGTACAGCGCTCCGCCATCAAACGTGTAGACATTCTGAGGTCTGGAAATAAATATTTATTGCTCGTAAGCACTCGCAAATAGTTGAACGCTTTCAAGTGAAAACTTTGCCGGACTTCACAAATGTCTCGTTCACAACCTAAAATGCTTCCTAGTCGGCTTGTGTGCGTAGGTGGAAGGCTTGTCGTTCGCGTCAGTCAGTTGGTTTGTGTGATTGACGAGGAGAATTCTTAGGAATATTTCGGCTATGAGAACTGCGGATCGTCGGGATTGGCTGTCGTCAACGCCTTCAGGGCAACTTAAGATGGAAGCGCGTTGCAAGTGGGCTGGACTGCTGTTTCCAAAACTCCTAGCACATTCCTGCGTGGCAGGTGTTCAGAGGCCTTATCGAAAAAGACCACTATCTTGTCCAAAAGAGCTAGAAACTCAGGCCTCGGGTTGTGTAGTTCGTTCCTGTCTTGTGCCCCCAGTAGCTTGTACAGCTGATGCTGCCTGTTGTTGGTCGTCAGTAGCGCAGTGCAAGAGTCAAATCCGAGGTCTGTAATAATAATAAGCGACGAGGAGAGTCTGAAAAGTGCGAGCGATTTGAGCGGTTGTGCGTTTTAGCGGTGCGATTAGAGCGGTTGTGCGTTGTTAGCAGTGCGATTTGAGCGAATATGCGTATGCGACTTTGTGTTATGAGTTTTGCGTTGTACTAAGTTGTTGATAATTAAATGTAAACTTCTTTTTCCCTTTTAACTGTGTGTCGTGCGTTGCGTTTTCTATTGTGTCTTATTTTACGGCCCAGCCATCCTGACGCTAACAAAAGGAACGCAAAAGAGCTCGGAGTCCCTGGAATTAATGTTTCCAGGTGGTGTTAACACCAGGTACCACTCTCGGGGCGTGCCGTCCGAAGGGGTTATTCAGCAGCAAGAGTCCTCTCTTGTTTTTTTTTTTTACTTTCTTTCTCCCTATACGCAGTTATTTTCAACCATTATATATACAACTCACGTACGTGTTTCAAAGAGCTGTCAAGCTGCAGACCGCAGCATTTAGCCCTGAAAACCACTCCAAATGTATTTGGAAAAATAAATAAATAGAAAATAGCTAGCAAAGGGAAGGCGAGCTCTCTTAATTGCGGCCTCATTGTCCAACGAGACCAAGGGCCAAAGGTATTTGGTGCTCTCTGCTTGCAGAACAGGTGCAGCGTTGTTTATCTCTCTCTCTGATCGTTGCCAGTGCTTCATGCCTCCTGCATTATGCCTCATTATGGTTAGCGCAAACGCAACACGGACGAAAAGAAGAAAAAACGACGACACAATTGAGCGCTATCTAACAACTGAATGTTTATTGGAAAAATCACAAATATATATGTCTAAGAAAGAGAACTGCGTGAGCTGCCCTTCTATCGCTTTGATTGATGAGGAAGTGTCTTTCCTGGAAAGCGTAGCGATGTGGGCTTGTTGGTGCATAATGGAAAGGCAGTTTCTTAGCGCTGTTGTAGACGAGGACACAAAGGAAGAGACACTAGACACATGGGCGCTACTCACAACAATAAAGTTTATTCCTTGATCGCTTCGAACAAAATTGCCTTCACTTGGTGTCTCTTCCTTTGTGTCCTCGTCTACAACAGCGCTAAGAAACTGCCTTTCCTGGAAAGGGCGTAGTTTCGTTAGCATACACGTTTTTATCTGTCAATTATCTTTGGCGCATGTGCGGGTTTGTTGTTTTTTCTCTTTCTTATGTGATTTTTTCCAATAAACATTCAGTTGTTAGATAGCGCTTGTGTCGTCGTTTTTTCTTCTTTTCGTCCGTGTTACGTTTGCGCTAACCATCGTGAGCAATTTCCAACTCGCCCAATTCGCTACCCTCCTACATTATGCCTCGTTAGCCGATTCTTCCGCAGTTTTACTGAGTTGCTTGTATTATCCACGAGCACATGCATACCGACATTATGCGGGGAGCCGTCTGATAACATTAGCTTTTTTTTTAAAGGAGACGATCCTCCCTTTACCCCTGACTTCTTGAATAATCCCCCTCCCCTTTCTCCGTCGAGAACCCCCCTTCCGCGGTTTCACATCGAGCAACTCTCTTGTGCCGTGTGCGCGGCGCAGCAGATGCACGGTCAGGGTCGCAGCGCCCCTACCGCCGACGGGCGGCGAAACATACTGAGAAACTCTCCCATTGCTTTCGCGACGGGTGAGAAGGCCGTAAGGAAAGGAGCGCGCGTGCGGTCTAGCCCGGCCGTGCAATGGGAGAGGTTTCTCCGCCTGTCGGCGGTAGGGGCGCTGCGACCCTGACCATGGATCTTCTGCGCTGCGCACACGGCACAAGAGCTTTGCTCGATGTGAAACCGCGGAATGGGGGTTCTCGACGGAGAGGGGGCAGGGGGATTATTCAAGAAGTCGGGGTAGAGGGAGAATCGTCTCCTTTAAAAAAAAAAAACTAATGTTATCAGACGGCTCTCCGCATAGTGTAGGTATGCATGTGCTCGTGGATAATACAAGCTTAAACTCAGTAAAACTGCGGAAGAATCAGCTAACGAGGCATAATGCAGGGGGTAGCGAATTGGGCGAGTTGGAAAATGCTCATGATGGTTAGCGCAAACGCAACACGGACGAAAAGAAGAAAAAACGACGACACAAGCGCTATCTAACAACTGAATGTTTATTGGAAAAATCACAATTATATATGTATAAGAAAGAGAAAAAACAACAAACCCGCACATGCGCCGAAGATAATTGAAAGATAAAAACGTGTATGCTAAGAAAACTACGCCCTTTCCAGGAAAGACACTTCCTCATCAATCAAAGCGATAGAAGGGCAGCTCACGCAGTTCTCTTTCTTAGGCATATATATTTGTGATTTTTCCAATAAACATTCAGTTACATAGCGCTTGTGTCGTCGTTTTTTCTTCTTTTCGTCCGCGTAGCGTTTGCGCTAACCATCATGACGCATAATGCAGGAGGCATAAAGCACTGGCATCGATCAGAGAGAGAGATAGACAACGCTGCACATGTTCTGCAAGCAGAGAGCACCAAATACCTTTGGCCAGGGGCGTAGCCAAGGGGGGGGGGGTTCAACCCCCCCCCCGAAATTTTTCAATTTTGCTTGCTCATATATACACGCGGACATAAAAACGCACGCACGAACATATACATAAAGTATGGTTGAACCCCCCCCCCCCCCCGAAAAAAATTTCTGGCTACGCCCTGCCTTTGGCCCTTGGTCTCGCTGGACAACGAGGCCGCAATTAAGAGAGGTCGCTTACAGAAATGACGAGCACGCCATCCCTTTGCTAGTATTTCCTATTTCTCTATTTTTCCAAATACATTTGGAGTGGTTTTCAGGGCTAAAAGCTGCGGTCTGCAGCTTTACAGCTCTTTGAAACACGTACGTGAGTTGTATCTCTAATGGTTGAAAATAACTGCGTATAGGGAGAAAGAAAGTAAAAAAACGAGAAAGGACTCTTGCTGCTGAATAACCCCTTCGGACGGCACGCCCTGAGAGTGGTGTGCATTGTCAAGGTGTTAACACCACCTGGAAACATTAATTCCGGGGAGCCCAAGCTCTTTTGCGTTCCCTTTGTTAGCGTCAGGATGGCTGGGCCGTAAAATAAGACACATTAGAAAACGCAACGCACGACACACAGTTAAAAGGGAAAAAGAAGTTTACATTTAATTATCAACAACTTGGTTACAACGCAAAACTCGTAACACAAAGTCGCATACGCATATTCGCTCAAATCGCACTGCTAACAACGCTCAAATCGCCCGCGCTTCGCAGACTCTCCTCGTCGCTTATTATTAATACAGACCTCGGATGTGACTTGTGCTGCGCTGCTGACGACCAACAACAGGCAGCATCAGCTGTACAAGCTACTGCGAGCACAAGACAGGAACGAACTACACTACCCGAGGCCTGAGTTTCTAGCTCTTTTGGACAAGATAGTGGTCTTTTTCGATAAGGCCTCTGAACACCTGCCATGCAGGAATGTGCTAGAAGTTTTGGAAACAGCAGTCCAGCCCTACTTGCAACGCGCTCACATCTTAAGCTGCGCTGAAGGCGTTGACGACAGCCACTCCTGACGATCCGCAGATCTCATAGCCTAAAAATCCTCGTCAATCACACAAACCAACTGACTGAGGCAAACGAAAAGCCTCCCACCTACGCACACAAGTCGACTATGAAGCATTTTAGGTTGGGAACAAGACATTTGTGAAGTCCGGCAAAGTTTTCACTTGAAAGAGTTGAACTATTTGCGAGTGCTTACGAGCAATAAATATTTATTTCCAGACCTCAGAATGTCTACACGTTTGATGGTGGATTGCTGTACTCCCGGCTCTTGCATTTATACGTTTGTTTTTTCGATAAGCTTAAGCTCGATGCGCATTGCGCATATAAGAAGTCAAAATAGACCATTTGTGCGTCTTCAACGATTAGGCAACTTGTTTTTCAACGCGCGGTGAGTGAAGAAGCACGCCCGAGCTCATGTGCTGGCGTTGCGCGCGCTGCACGGAGCGGCGGAGGAGGGTCAGGGTCGCAGCGCCCCCCTCAAAGGAGCGGCGAGAGGCATGTACTACACCCGATGCGAAGGCCGTAAGAAGCGAGCGCGCGCGTGCGGTCTAGCCCGGCCGTGACAACACTTCCTCTTGCTTCCACGGATATGGCATGCTCCAAGGTGATCCTCTCTCCACTTTCTTTTATTTCTTTCGGTGGCCGTGAGAGCGCGCGCTCTGCAGTGTGCAGTAGCGCACCCGACAAGACCGGTTGGGCTCGTCGCTTTCTTCGCGTCTTCCTTGAACGTTGCAACGTTAATATTGTCGGACGATGAGCCCTGATTTCGCTCAGCTGCCACCTCATCAACGACAATGTTTCAGACGCCTCAGTTGTGGACTTTTGTCTGTTGGTTGCTGGACAAGATGGCCTCCTGCAAGACAGCGTTTTTCCAAGTTTGTGTGTGTAGTTCTCGGCGTCGTAGCAGTTTGACGACGCGAGGGCGTCAACTGGTGCTGCATCGTGGGAACCGCTGAAGTGACTGCAAGCTTGACGACATTGTGCCAGAATATTCTAGCGTACTGTACGCGCACGCTTGTGCTACACTTAAAATACCGCGCTTGACTTCGCGCGTCAACCTGGTACGCCTGTGTGCAACAAGTGTGTTGTTATCGTTGTTGCGTCGGTTAATATTGAATTGCAATTGGAATACCGTTTTTGCAAAGGTAAGTGAAGCTGTAAGTAGTTGCCCTTCTATATGCTCGCTACTCCACGAACATTACTTCTAGAATCGCATTTTTTGGTAAGCTGCACGTACCAAATTTCCTATATAAGTCTGAGTTGTACCATGCTCAGTTTAAAGCGCATGTGTTATAGGATTGTGGCTTCAATGGTGAAAGTGATTAGGTATTCCGAAATATGTGATTACAATGCAGTTAGAGCTTTCTTATATGTTAACACGGTCTGTGACAAACAAAAAATGCTTTGTGAATGTTTGTTGGTCATTTGCTAAAGTACTTTCACGCATTATTATGCAGCTGTGTGACGGCTGTTAAAACGTTCAGCAAGTTAGATTTCGGTTTTCTTGGCCTAGTTGAGTGCTACGAGTGTTGGGCGAAGATGAAAACGCGTGTCTTTTGCGCGTTTCTTAAGCAGGCATACAGCCGTAATATTCATTGTTGTTGTACTGTTTGCGGTGTTCAATAAAACAAGAATGCTGTTTTGTACTGCAACAGTTTTTATTTCACCTGTGTTAACAGACCACGCAAACAACTTGGACACATACACGTAAGAAACATACGCAGTGCATCGCGCGCACGCATAAAAACGGGCCTGTCATTTTAAAACAAATAATATAGAACAATCGACGTATGAAACGGCATGTTTGTCTAGTGGAGCAGCGTCGGCAGTACAAATATCAAACCAGAATGAAAAAGGAATAAAAAAAACGGCGAGTAACGGGCGCTTTGCCCACAGCTTCTATGAGCCGCGCGTATCCACCTATCGGCACCGTTCGCCGTTGGTGGCGCCACCAGTACAACTGAAAGCAGCAGCGCACGAGGCGGATAGTACATATTATGGCGGAGTTCAATCCGGTGGCGGTGGTGTGCGGCGTGACGACCCTTACTGCGCATGCGCAGACCCTCTCCCCACACCTCCTCTCTTTCCCCTCTCCGCTCACCTTTCCCCCTATCCACTCCTCCTCTCCCTTTCCTCTCTCCCATATCCCCTTTCCACTTCTCTCCCTCCCCTCTCCACGCCCCCTCTCCCATTCCCTCTCGACTTTCCCTCTCCACTCCCCCTCTGAAACGCTGCTTCGCATCGCCTCATGGTCCCCTTTAGCGGGAGATGGTGTGATTTTAGTTAGCATGCACGCTGTGATTCTTTATTGTTCAAGTACGCTCAGGAGAAATCTGCCACCGGCACTACGATGCAGGTCAAGACCCAGTGCCTATACATGTGCGGTGGGCGGTAAACGGCTGTGCAGCGCGAACAGTCGTTTTTAACACGAAAGTGTTTGATTCCGGGACCCACCACGGCTCTACTGACGTATTTCTGTCACGGATATGACGTTGTAAAATATCAAGACCAGCAGTTGTCAAAGAAAAAAACCAGAAAAAAAGTTCCGTCACCGGGAGTCGAACTTACGACCCCTCGCTCCGCAGCGCGGGGCGCGAAATGATTCGGCCACAGACAGCAACAGACGCAACAGACAGCAACAGGCGACAGACGGTGAGCTATTTATATACACCGTTTGCCGGTGGCGGTACTCAGAGATCGGTGGTACATCAGCGTGTTTTCGTTATCACTAGCGAGATCGCGCGAAGGACAAGTGGCGTGGTCCCTGGCTGCATAGGTGCGCTGCTGCGTGCTTCATTAAGCGCCTGCGTGCAGCCATAACCTGCGCGGTACAGCTTCGTCCACGTCACCAGATTCGCCCTACAAGAAGAGCGCTCAAGTCGCCGGCTGCATCAGTTGGCAGTGGCAACGGAACTGTGAACGTCGTAATAAGCAATCTGCTTTCTGTACAGGCTGACGCACGTCTTTTCCCTGGTGGTACCCGACCCTGGAAGGACAAGTGGTGTGGTCCCTGGCTGCATGGTTGCGCGGCTGCGTGCTTCATTGTGCGCCTGCGTGCTGCCGTGACCTGCGCGGTACAGCTTCGTTCACGTCACCAGATTCACCCTACAAGAAGAGCGCTCAAGTCGCCGGCTGCATCACTTTGCAGTGGCAACGAAACTGTGAACGTCGTAATAAGCACTCTGCTTTCTATACAGGTCAGTGGCCAAGTATAATAAGCTGCTTATAGCTTCTTTTTTTGCTTCGAAGTGTTCCGTCGTCCCTGCCAAATTGTTTTGAATTTTCTGTGGTGCTTTCTTGCTTCTTTGTACATCATTAGGGCCCTGAAATATTGATTTGTTATGGCTAAATTGAAAGAATTGAAAGAGGAAGTGAGGGCTGAATGTCTGAAGTTCAAGGAAGAGATGCAGCAGGAACTTCAGGTGTTCCGTGAGTCTGTGGCAAGGGATTTCGGGAATGAAATTCAAGACATAAAAACAGAACAAAGGAAAATGACTAAAAGCATTGACGACGCTCGCGATAGTATTGAGGATTTGAAGAAAAAAGTAGAACAAGCTGTCGCTGCAAATGCTGGGCTTAAAAGTTCTCTGCGCCTAGAAAACGCGTCCTTGAAAACTTCTGTGTTTTAGCTGGAGCATCTATAGACTGGCTGTGAGCAGTACTCTAGGTATGTTACTATAGAGATACAAGGCGTTGTGAGGAGGGAGAATGAATCTGTCAGTGACTTGCTTTGTAAACTAGGCACGGTTATCGGAGAGCCCCTCGGCAAGGACGACATAGAGGCGTGTCACCGGGTGCCGAGTAGAGCGGAGAACAAGAGCAACATCGTTGTTCAATTTAAGTCACGCGTCAAACGTGACAGTGTGCTAAAGAAGGCAAAAAAAAAAAAAGCGCGCCTTACAAATGCAAATTTAGGCAGTGCCAACTCAACTTCCTTTCCATCGTCTGTGTATGAACATCTCTGCTCGACGCTGAAGAAACTGCTCGCGACCGCTGTAAAATGAAGTACGAAATGAAATGGAAATCTGTGTGGTCTTTCAACGGAAAGATATACGCTAAACATACTGACGAAACGCCTGCTGTACACATACCTAGCGAGCGTGATGTCGACAGGATTTTTGGAGGGCAGAGTGGTTCTGCGTCTGCGTAATGCCAACTGGTGTGCTTGCTGGAAACTTTTGAATAGCGCTTTTCTGTTTGTTCGCTACGGATTATCTAGAGCTTGCTTTTCTTCGTGATATCTGCTTACATAACAAAGCAAGCAACTCAGTTCTGCATATTAACAGAAGGTCAATTAACCGTAAAAGGGACGACGTTGGACTCTTTTTAGAACAGTTCCAATTAAAATTTGACCTCATCATGATGACTGAAACTTGGGGTACAAATGATGAACCAACTTTTACTCTGCATGGCTACAATACATTATACCTTAATCGGATGCATAAGCGAGGAGAAGGGGTCCCTTTGCTCGTTACGACAAAAAGAACTGCCACGTCATCCCTGAATTCAGTAAGATAGCAGATGATTATGAAATACTTACAGTCCAGTTTAAAGATGAGCTGATCTCGGTAATTTACCGGCCGCCAAATGGAAGCGTGGCAAGTTTCATGCAGTTTTACGATAAATTCTTGTCGAGTATGCTTGTTGTAATAACTTCCTCCTTATTTCTGTAGGTAATTTTAATATTAACGTACTGGAGGAAAACTGTGTCACCAGCAAGCTAAATAACCTTTTACTCTCTAGTGGATTTAAAAATCTAATTAGTGCGCCAACACGAATTACATGTTCCACTGCATCAGCACTGGGTGTTGTCATTACCAATATTGACAGTAATTTATAGCGCAGGCACAATAACATCTGATATTAATGACCACTGTCCCGTGTTTATGAACTATTTTTGCAAACCTCTCGATAAAGGGATGCGGTAGGTGCTGCATATACCATGCAGCATATAACATCTCGAAGCCTTGAAGCTCTTACTCTCAATATATCCAATCAATGCTGGTCATCTGTATTTAAGAGAAAAATGCCGATAACGCATGTGATGCGTTCATCCAATTTTTTCAGCGCATTTACGCAAAACATTTCCTTTCAAAACGTAAAAATCTGCAAGAAAGGCAAGGAAACCCAGGGTCGCTCGCGAGCATTTGACAATGATAAAGCGTAAAAACATCTGTTATCACACTATTTTACGCACGCGCTCTGCTGAACCTTTGAAAGAACTTAAAAAAAACTTCTACATAGATTAAAAGCTTAACTTCCACGTGCCAAGAAAGCCTACTATCAGCGTATTTTTGAACATACGAATCGGCAACGGTCAAGTGCAACGTGGAAGCTAATAAACCATACTCGGTTGTGATAATAAAAATGCTTCGCCTGAGTCCATAAACTTTGGGGGTAAAGATTTAAATAGCGCAGCACTCGCAAATCATTTAAATGACTACTTCATAAATGCAGTTGCATTGTGCAATGATAGCCCGGATTTTGTCGCCGGATGCAACCACGTGATGCAAAGTCTTTCTCGACCTAACAAATGAAAGTGAAGTATACGAAGTCTTCAAGCATCTAAATAATACTAAATCGCTTGATGCCGATGATTTGCAGATCACACCAATAAAACACGTTTTATATTTACTTAGTGATGTACTAACCTATATATGTCTCTTAGCTCTTGAACATGGTGTTTTTCCCGGAAGCCATGAAGAAAGCCCGAGTATCAGTCATTTTTAAGGGTGGTGACCGCAAAACAGAATGTAAGTACAGGCCTACATCGGTCCTTCCCGTCTTCTCTAAATGTTTAGAAAAGGTTATTCATGTTCGCATAACGAAATTCTTTAATAAACACGACGTGCTACAGATGCGCAGTTGGCTTTAGATGCGGCAAGTCCACTAAAACTGCGTTGGTGACGTTAAAGAAAGCTATACTTCATAACTTTGAACAAAATAAATCAACACTCGGCATCTCTAGATTTCAGTAAGGCATTTGACTCGCTTCATTAGAATCAAATGGCATTCGTGGTGTTGGCAAATCTTCGATTCAATCATATTGTCACGTGGTCGTGACGTCGACAAAGGCAGCAGTCAGCACGTCAGAGACGAAACTCTTTATTTGGCTGAACTTGTGGCCAAGAAACTGAAAGTCAAACTATAGCAATACACTGACAGCGGCGAACAGAGCGTCGACCGTCGATCAACTGACAAGCGGTGAAGCGCGTCGGGATTTATACATGTGCCGTCGAATATTCCAGCGTTATCGCTGGTTGTCGCGCATGTTCTAGAATAAGCTCGAGTGTTCGCGTCTTGCGCGCAATCTTAACAAAACGATCTACAATAATCGCGAAGCATCTCGAACAATGAGGCGCTGTTTGCGCTGAGCGTTGTTGACAGTCTTTGTGGGCAAAAACCAAATAGAGCAAAAGTGATAATAAGAAACGCACGTGGCAATGCCCCGCTCTGAAAAAAGCATCGTCCCGATGATTAAAACAGAACACGGGTTTTTGGGGGAGGGGGGGGCAATGCATGCAACAATAAATACCAAGAATAAAGCAACAAAGCACAATAACAAGCACAAGCAAGAAAGTACTAATAAAGCAAAATTACAGTCTTCAGATTCGCTAATGCGCGTAATATGGCTTGAGGCGCACGACATGGACGACTTCAGGTCGCGCACGGCGCCGCTGAGAGTTCGTAATGCCGTCAGGGACAACCTCGTAGTCGAGTGCGCCGAGGCGTCGAAGTACTCTGTACGGTCCGAAGTATCGTCGAAGAAGCTTCTCACTAAGTACCCGTCGGCGTATGGGGGTTCAGACACGCACACGGTCACCGGGTTGGTACTCCATGTGGCGTCGTCGAAGATTATAGTGACGGCTGTCGGCCCGCTGCTGGTTCTTGATGCGCAGGCGGGCGAGCTATCGAGCTTCTTCGGCGCGTTGCAAATAAGCGGCGACGTCGAGATCGTCTTCGTCGGTGGCGGTTGGTAGCATCGCGTCGAGCGTCGTTGCCGGGCTCCTTCCGTAGTTAAATTGTGATCACAGCGCAAAGTAAGACACGAAACAGAGAGCAACGAAGACGAGCGCTGACTTCCAACTAAAATTTTATTGCGAACAAGAAGCAATTTATGAAAAAACGACATGCGATAAAAACCGCATATGATAAATGATCGACACCCCCTCCGAAACACGAAGCCAACATGATCAAGCACTCTAAAATACCAAAACGGGAACAGCCTGTCAAAAAGAAACCTAGCGCTTGTGTGGGTGCAGGAAAGCAAGTTCTTTATCAGTCAAATCTATCGAAGGCTTACTAACAGAGCCACCTTCAGCGATTGCTGCAGCCTCTATCACAATTAAAAAAAAAAATGGAATACCAACTAGCCCGTACCCAGACCTTCCTTCCGTAGACCAGCTTGTACGGCGTCATTTGCGTAGTTTCTTGCATGGCCGTGTTGTATGCGAAGGTCACATAAGGAAGGATGGCATCCCGCGTGTTGTGTTCGACGTCGACATACATGGCCAGCATGTCGGCGATGGTCTTGTTTAGCCGCTCGTTGAGGCCATTGGTCTGTGGGTGGTACGCTGTGGTCCGGCGGTGGCTTGTTTGGCTGTATCTAAGTATTGCCTGAGTTAGGTCAGCAGTAAACGACGTACCTCTGTCGCTGATGAGGACCTCTGGGGCGCCATGACGCAGGACGATGTTTTCAACGAAGAACTTCACTACCTCGGCGGCACTGCCTCTGGGCAGGGCCCTTGTCTCGGTGTAGCGCATGAGGTAGTCAATAGCTACGACGATTCATTTGTTTCCAGAAGTCGACGTCGAGAACGGCCCCAGTACGTCCATCCCGATTTGCTGGAACGGCCGTCGAGGTGGCTCGATAGGCTGCAGAAATCCAGCTGGCCTAGTCGGCAGTGTCTTGCGTGGCTGACAGTCCCGGCAGGTCTTTACGTAGCGAGTGACGTCGGCGGCAAAGTGCGGCCAGTAGTACTTTTCCTGTAGTCTTGCGAGCGTGTGAGAAACACCCAGGTGTCCAGACGTCGGGTAGTCGTGCAGTGCCTCGAGGACCTCTGGTCGCAATGTCGAGGGCACTACGAGAAGGCAATCGGTTCGAAGCGGCGAGGAGTTCTTCTTTGGGAGAACACTGTTGTGCAAGAAAAACCACGTAAGTCCCCGCGTGAATACCTTCGGAACAACGGTGGTGCTGCCCTCGAGGTACTCCACAAGGCCCCTGAGTTCTGGGTCCGCTCGCTGTCGTTCGGCGAAGTCGTCGTCACTAATGGTTCCAAAGAAGCATTCATCCTCTTGGTCGTTATGCGGCGGTGGGTCGACGGGGGCGCGAGACAGGCAGTCAGCGCCGGAGTATTTTCTTCCACACTTCTAAACGACGGTAAAGACGAATTCTTGAAGTCATAGGCTCCACTGTGCGAGGCGACCTGAAGGGTCCTTCAAGTTAGCTAGCCAACACAATGCGTGGTGGTCGCTCACAACTTTTAAGGGCCTGCCGTAGAGGTAGGCGCGAAACTTGGATGTAGCCCAGATGATCGCTAGGCACTCCTTTTCAGTTGTGGAATAGTTCGTTGCTGCCTTTGATAGCGACCGGCTAGCATAAGTGATGACCCTTTCCTGCCCGTCAGTCTTCTGCACAAAGACGGCGCCGAGTCCTACGCTGCTTGCGTCGGTGTCGATTTCCGTATCGGCGCATTCGTCGAAATGCGCTACTATCGGAGGCATCTGAAGGCGTCGTTTCAGCTCTTCAAATGCTTCGATTTGCGCCGTTTCCCACTTGAATGTCATGTCGGTCTTCGTGAGATGAGTTAGTGGTTCGGCGATTCGTGAAAATTCCTTGACGAAGCTTCTCTAGTAGGCGCACAAGCCGAGAAAACGGCGCACGGCTTTCGTGTCGGTGGGTGGCGGGAAGGCAGCGATGGCAGCTGTTTTCCGCGGGTCTGGCCGAACACCTCTCTTGCTGATCACGTGACCCAAAAAAAAGCTCCTCGTATGCGAAGCGGTCAGGCTTCAAGGTGAGCCCGGAGGTCTTGATTGCTTGTAGTACAGCGTCAAGGTGCCGCAGGTGTTCGTCGAAGCTTGAGGCAAACACAATGACGTCGTCCAAGTACACAACGTAAGCCTGCCACTTTAATCCAGCCAGCACGGTGTCCATAACGCGCTGGAACGTCGCAGGTGCCGATCAAAGACCAAAGGGCATGGCCTTGAACTCGAAGAGGCCGTCAGGTGTTATAAAGGCAGTTTTCTATCGGTCTCTCTCGTCGACTTCGATTTGCCAGTAGCCGGTCTTGAGGTCCATCGACGAAAAGTACATCGCGTTGTAGAGTCGATGCAGGGCGTCATCTATCCGTGGGAGGCGGTAGACGTCCTTCTTCGTGATTTTGTTCAGCCGGCGATAATCGACGCAGAATCGTAGCGTTCCGTCCTTCTTCTTCACTAACACCACGGGTGGCGCCCATGGACTCTTCGACGGCTGGATGATGTCGTCGCGTAGCATTTCGCCGAATTGTTTCTTTATGGATTCACGTTCTCGAGTCGAAACTCTGTACGGCCTCTGCCGGAGTGGCCTGGCACTTTCCTCTGATATGATGCGATGTTTTGCGACTGGGGTCTGGCAGATTCTTGAAGACGACGAAAAGCAGTCCTTGTATTTCAAGAGCAGGGTTTTGAGCTGTTATTGCTTATGGTTCGGAAGGCTATAGGATTGATGTCGAAAGCTGGTTGAGGAGCTTGGTTCGTCGGTGTGGGCTCGGAAGGATCGGCGAGGGCGAAAGCATTGGTGGCTTCCACAATTTCTTCGATGTAGGCGACCGCCGTGCCATTGTTTACGTGCTTATACTCGTTGCTGAAATTTGTGAGCATCACCGTTGCTTTCCCTTCCCGCAACTCTGCTATTCCTCTTGCGACGCAAATCTCACGGTTAATCAACTGGTGCTGGTCGCCTTCAACGACGCCTTCCAGGTCTGCTACTTTCTGAGTGCCGACGGAAATGATGACGCTGGAGCGAGGAGGTATGGTGACCTGGTCTTCCAGAACATTAAAGGCGTGCTTCCCTGGCGGCGTGTAAGGCGGAAATGACGCCAGAGAGCAGAAATGAGACTGTAATTGTTTCTTGTTGCAGGTGATCGTACTTTCGTGCGTGTTAAGTGTTGTGGGAACGTTGTAGGCCAAGACTTGAAATTTACACGTAGTGCTGAAACGCGGTACGAACCAAATGTCTGTATTTCCTGTGGGAACTGTAATGACATGACGCCCTAGCCATGACAGTGGTCTAATGAAGTCGGAGAGCTCGCTATTCGAGAAATAAAGTGTGTGTAATAAGAGAAATGTATAATAGTTGTCAGCTCATATTATATTGAATTCTTGGAAAGCTTCACGCGTTGTTCCGTACGGCTCAATATTTCCAATTGGCGGACTATCTTTTTTCGCAGATTGATGACTTTATTAAATGCGGAGCATTTCTTACCGAACCTCAGGCACTTTGGCCGTTTCTATCTACGTATCTATCTATCTAGCCGCCTACGTTTGGGCGCTCTCCCGGACGTCTCCGTAACTTGTAATATACCAAAATTGGCATAGCAGGGGATCAGTGTATGACAAACACGATTCACTGGTCATGACATAAATAACGCAAAATACCTGTCGCGTACGTCATGAAACCCTTTCCCTCAGTCACGTGTTGCACATACCAGAATACCATAGTTAATGTTACGCGGGTATGTGCCACAGGAGATACAGAGTCTCAATTAACACAGTAACCGCGAACACACACATTGAGATGCAAGGAAAGTGGTAATAATAATAATTTTCGGGGTTTTATGTCCGAAAACCACGATACCATATGAAAGACGCCGTAGCGAAGGGCTCAGGAAATTGATACCATAGGGCATTCTTAACGTGTACCGAGATCGCCCAGAACACGGGAATCTAGCATTTTGCCTCCATCGAAATGCGACCGCCGCGGCCGGGATCGAACCCGCGACCTTCGGGTCAGCAGCCTAGCACCTTAACCACTTCACCACCGCGGCGGACGCAAGGAGATTGAGGAAACTGAAGAGAGAACACCCCTGAAAGACGCTCAACTACCATCCACTCGTCCACGTGGTCCGCAACGTGGACCACGTGGATTGCGCAAAAACCGGCGTCAATGCTTCCTACAATAAATCTGCTGAGAGAACCAGGCCTCTCATCATTACCGGTGACTTCAACATTGATTTATCAAAACCCAAGAACGCTTGGTCCTTATACTGCGTGAAAGACTGATTGGATGTGGAGAGGGCATCAAAAGACCTCGCTGCCACGTCCACGACAGGAGGCATCATAAATCATTTCATCGCAAGAGGCATCCAAGATTTCCACCAGCTGCACTATAACTCGCACTTCACTACACTTACATTCCTCGTGGCCGCGATCACGAACCGATCCGATCAACAAGTCCGGCCCAGCTGCTGGTGCTCACTGATCACGGTGATGATGACCTTATTCAAGTATTGTCAAGAACCCCTTCTACACATACACACGGGTTCGTGAAACGTGCGTGCGTTCTCCTTCATAACGGACTATAAACATTACAACTGTAACTGTGGCTGTAACTTAACAAGGTGTGGGTTCGAGCTAGTTGGTACTCCATGATCAACACTTCTTGCGCAAAATTGTGCGCAAAAAGTGTTGATCATGTGGCTGTAATGCACGTGCAGTGCGCCTGCACGTGCCACTCGAATGTGTGTATATCCAGGGAAACATTCCTGAATGAAGCTTAGTTGCAAGTAACGCCTGTCCTGCGCACCTGTGTTGCTTCTTTGTCCTGTTCGGATTCGCGCTATCCAGTAAGGAAGAATATAAGCACTACATATCAGCTTACCGCGTCTGGTGTTCGTAACACCCATGTTGCTGTTGCCATCGTTACGCAACTGTAAACAACTGGTTATATAATAGATATGCGACTCTTAAACATATGAGTGTGCGTATACCACTTCCATATTTCTCTAGCCTCATTCCGTAACGTTTCGCTCAATGTGAAAAATTACGCCACAGTCACCATCCCGCGCATCGTTCGCATAACATCGATTCCCACGTTACGTGGTACCTGCCAAATTTTTTCTGTAGATAGTTTTATCGACTTGGATCTGAGGTCGATGACTGCACCATGAAGGTCTAAGAAGTCCATACCAAGGATCACATCTCGGGAGCAATGCTGTAGGACTACGAAGCTTGCGGGATAAATCCGGTTGTTAGTTGAGACCCTCGCTGTGCAGGTTCCTGCCGGCGTTACAAGGTGGCCTCCAGCTGTCCGAATTTCGGGGCCTTCCTAGGCGGTCTTGACTTTCTTCAACTTCATCGCGAACGGTCCACTGATGACAGAATAGTCGGCTCCAGTATCGACGAGAGCGGTGACGTTGTGGCCGTCGATGAGAACGTCGAGGTCACTAGTTCGTCGCCTACCGTTTCTGTTTGGTCGCGACGTCGGATCACGGCTACGTCGGTTTGTCCCGCTGCTTCGACGTTGCGTCGTCGGGTCTTCTTCGGGCCGTGAAATTTCGACGTCAGGGCTTCGTTCGGCTTGCGGCGTGTTCTTGAGATTTCGTTGTGGCGTTGTTGTCGACGACGGAGGATCTTGGGTATTTCGTCGTACAGCAACCGCACCTCCATCGGTTGCTGCCCTTAGTTTTCCGGATACGGGCTAGGTGACCGGCCCCGGGTTGGGCCAGTGTATGGTCGGCTTTGGGGAGAGACGTGGCAGCCTGGCGACGGCGACCGGGAAGGTCGTCGTTCTTGCCAATGTGTTCCGGTGAGGTAGTCGCCGATGTCGCGAGGCCGTTCGCCTGGCTTCGGGCGCTGCGCGTTGACGGCGAATCCGCGTAGCCCCATCTGTCGGCACTGGCAGCGGCGGTACGTGTGGCCGGCCTCCCCGCAGTGGTAGCAGAGCGGGCGGTTGTCAGGGGCACGCCAAACGTCGGTCTTCCTCGGCGTGGATCGCTGGCCGGCTGGCGGGCGGTATGACGTCGGTGGTGGCGGTGGTGGTGCCTGGTGACGGAACTGCTGGGACGGTGCGGCGTCTTGACGTGGGCGAGGAGGGAGGGCATTGGTTGGAGCTGCAGCAGCATAGCTCATTGCTTGCAGCTGCGGCGGTGCCGGCTGAGGAACACCCAGTGACTGTTCGATTTCCTCGCGTAAAACGTCAGCAGTCGACGTCACTTCGGGCTGTGCCAAAGGTGCGAGCTTTCGCAGCTCCTCTCGCACTATGGCTCGGATCGTTTCGCGCAAGTCGTCGGACCCGAGGGCATGAGCAGCAACGCTGTCTTGAAATGCGCGGCGATTGTGCTGCCGGGTGCGCATCTCGAGCGTCTTCTCGATCGTGGTCGCTTCTGAGACGAATTCCTGGGCAGTCTTGGGTGGGTTCCGCATCAGCCCAGCGAAGAGTTCCTGCTTGACTCCTCGCATGAGAAGGCGAACTTTTTTTTCTTCGGGCATGATAGGGTCTGCGTGGCGGAACAGCCTGGTCATCTCTTCTGTGAAGAGTGCCACGTTTTCGTTTGGCAGCTGCACGCGGGTTTCGAGCAGAGCCTCGGCCCTCTCCTTGCGGACGACGCTGGTGAATGTTGCCAGAAATCTGGTGCGAAAAACGTCCCATGTTGTCAGGGTTCGCTCTTGGTTCTCGAACCAGGTCCGGGCGGCGTCTTCCAAAGCGAAATAGACATGCCGCAGCTTGTCTTCGATGGTCCAGGCATTGAAAACGGCGACTCGGTCGTAGGCTTCGAGCCAGCTTTCCGGGTCTTCGAACGACGATCCGCGGAAGGTTGGCGGCTCCTTGGGCTGCCGAAGAAGGATCGGCACAGGCTGCACGGGGTCGGTCATCGTCGCTGTGGTCGATGTTGGAATCTGAGGATGCCTGGTTTTTTCGGGAAGGAGCCCGTGCTCTGACTGCAGTCCCTTGTGCCTGCGCCTTGTTCGACGATCCTGGTTTTCCTTGCCGTCGTCCTCGTCGCGGCTTGGGCTTCGGTCAGCGCACCGCGGTGGCGTCCGGATCATGAAGTAGCACCACCACCGAATGTCACCTGGTCGTGACGTCGACGAAGGCAGCAGTCAGCACGTCAGAGATGAAACTCTTTATTTGGCCGAACTTGTGGCCGGGAAACTGAAAGTCAAACTACAACAGGGTGATTCCACGAGAGATCGAACATGCCTGTCCGGTCGCAATTTTTGTTTTGCCTGGATTTTTTATATCTTATGTGGGAACATTCAAAGTGCACGGAACTGAAAATTTTATTTCCCAGAAACGCTCCCAGCGCGCCAAAAAATATTTGAAGGTGGCGGCGCGGGCCTCCTGTTATTGCTCGCTGCAATGTTTGCGGATTTCACGGCCCCATTTAACGCGAACTATAAATGATGTGTCGAAAATTTTTTTTGCTGATTTTAATACGCATTACTGTGAATTACATCCATGCTTTTTTATGCCGTCCTCAAAAAGAAGAAAATGTGAAAAAGTGGCAAACACGGCCGAAATCAAAAAAGTGTGCTAAGTTTGAGGCGCCTTGGCGCCTTTGCTATCACAAACAGAAACTTGAAAACGATGTCAAATATAGAAAACAGCCGTCGCAACATTTATACGGAAGGTCATTTTCCTACGAGCAGCGCAACAAAAGAAAAAAATAGTTAAAAAAGCGAGTTTTTTCAAAAAAGTACATTTTCAAAAAAGAAAATAAAAAAAAAACTCCGGTCTCAATTTTCACGACAATGTTTTATCGAAGAGCGCTTATGTCAGTGAACACACGGTTTTAATATCATATGTCCTCATTTGCTTTCTTTACGAGATATAACTGGCCAAATTGACCCTTGCTGTGTGTGCTCACTTCAGTGCGACCGATGGTTGTTGTCAGCTTGCATTGTGCGTAAATCTCAGTTTTAATTATGCTGCTGCAGAAAAACCTTGCTCTGGTGGCTTTTCGTCAAGAAAAATGTGTTCTCATATTTTATTTGGTTCTAGCGTGTGCGCAAGTGGGCTGCTGCCGCCCTCTAAAGGGTGATTCCACGAGAGATCGAACATGCCTGTCCGGTCGATATTTTTCTTTTGCCTGGGTTTTTCATATGATATGTGGGCACATTCAAAGTGCACGGAACTGAAAATTTTATTTCCAAGAAACGCTCCCAGCGTGCCAAAAAAAGAATTTGGAGGTGGCGGCGCGGACCTTCTGCTTTTGTTCACTGCAATGTTTTCGGATTTCACGGCCGAATTTGACGCGAACTATAAATGTGTCGAAATTTTTTGTTGGTTTTAATACGCATTACTGGGAATTATATCCATGCTTTTCTATGCCGTCCTCAAAAGGAAAAAAAATGTGAAAAAAATGGCAAACCCGGTCCAAATCAACAAAGTTTGCTAAGTTTGATGTGCCTTGGCGCCTTTCCTATTTCACACAGAAACTTCAAAACAGTGTCAATTATTTCAAGGAGCCTTTGCAACATTTATGCGGACCATCCTTTTCCTACAGGCAGCGCAAAATAAGAAGAAAATAGTAAAGAAGCAAGTTTTTTTCAAAAAAGTACATTTTCAAAAAATAAAAAAAAACTTGGGCCTCAATTTTGACTTTTTATCTTAGAGCACTTGTGTCAGTGAAAGCACCGTGTTAATATGTATGTCCTAATTTGCTTTGCTCACGAGATTTAACGGGCCAAAATTGCCCTTGCTGTGTGCTCACTTCAGTGCGATTGATAGTTGTCATCATCTTGCATTGCACGTAAATCTAGTTTTAATTATTTTCCTGCAGTAAAACTTTGATCTGGTGCCTTGTCGTCAAGAAAAATGTATTCCCAAACTTTAATTGTGTCTAGCGTGTGCGGGGGTGGGCTGCTGCCGCTCTCTAAAAGCCTAACGCGCACGCACTTTGCAGCTTACAACCTCAACTTATCCCGCCAGTATTCGCTAATCAGAAGCACGCGAGACACCGCGAACACATGGTTTAGGCCACTTTGTCAAAACTCTCCTTGCACACAGAATAAAGCATGTGTATGCAGCGAAGGCCAACTTAATCTGTAACTAAATGCCACAATCAGCAGGCTCGCTGTTATGCAGCTGTTTGCTTGTTTCCCTTCCATTACGTGCATTGTACGCTCTAACCATCTTCCCCATTCGACGCATACTGTGCGTAAACAACATTTGTAGGAAGTTAGCTCAATCATTTCCGAGCCGTTTATTTCACTTCCCGCCATCACATGTTTTCGGCATCGCAGATAACGTCTTCCTGTATCATCTCGACCTTTACCTCAGCGTTTCAACAGCCAGAAAACGTGCGGTGCGGCATGATTAAGCCATGGGTGGCCGAAGCTGCTCAATCTATGATGTTTTTTGCCACTTTACTAAAGTGCTTTCCCACATCGAGGACAGCAGAGGTCATTGGTGGCGCCAGACGGACATTACCCTTAGTTTTGACAATGAGTGTGGCCTACAAATTAATTATTACAGCCCAAAGCGCTTAGACACCCTTAGTCATAAAATGTTAAACCGTGAGCAGTTCTGGAAAGGCATTCATGACAGCTGCGCAGATGTGAGATAATTTGTTCGGCGCCGTTCAGTATAAACGTTTCGACTTGCTCTAGGTCTAGCTGTTCACTACACGCGATGCGCGCGGCCCATGGCTACGTCCGATTATTTGCCCGTTCACAAAAAGAATATTGCTGAGGAAAACATTTTCGTTGCGCAAATTTTTTTCTTTGCTCTTTTTGTTGTTGTCTACCTCGAGAAGCTACTGTCATAGGCTGAGGGTCTTCGCGACACCTGCGAAGTCTGCTTGCATTGCTTTCGCTCCTCAAGGAAAACCTGTCTACATCTAACCGCGATGAGGTAGACCAGGGATTCCTTCAGGAAGAAGAAGCGATTGATATCTTGAACAGGCGCGCCCATCTTTCCTCTGATGATTCTAGGCGAGGTTGTAGGCTGCAAACTGTTTACACGTTAGCCATTTATAGGGTGGCAGCAGCGCACTTTTGCACACGCTAAACACAAATAAAATCTGAGCACACATTTTTCTTGACGAAAAGCCACCAGAGCAAGGTTTTGCTGCAGCAGAATAATTAAAACTGAGATTTACGCACAATGCAAGCTGATAACCACCATCAGTCGCACTGAAGTGAGCACAGACAGCAAGGGTCATTTTGGCCAGTTATATCTCGTAAACAAAGCAAATGAGGACATATGATATTAAAACCGTGTGTTCACTGACATAAGCGCTCTTCGATAAAAAATTGTCATCAAAATTGAGACCGTAGTCTTTTTCATTTTATTATTTGAAAATGTACTTTTTTGAAAAAACTCGCTTCTTTAACTATTTTTTTAACACGAAAGTGTTATATGCCTGGGTCCACCAAGACTTCAGTGACGTATTTCCGTCACGGAAATGACGTTGAAAAAATTTACACAATCAGATGGCAAAGAAAAAAAGTTCCGTCAACGAGCGTCGAACCCACGACCGCTCGGTCCACAACAATACTTGCCGGGCACGCTATCCACTTCGCCACGGTCACAGACTCTAGAAGCTTTACAAACGGGCCTTTTATATCTACCACTCTCCAGGTCGGCGGGGTGCTGTTGCCCTCTGGGAGCGGCAAAGTAAGGTAATTCATCATTAGTGTGGCCTTCGCGAATAGCACCCGCAACGCGTTACACGTCCGTCCCATTCGGCGCGTTTTCAATAGAAGTTCAATTTCGTCAATGCCTTAACACACCGCGAGGTGGCGACCTTAGCGCAAGCGTCGTAAAGCGTCGGCCTCCGCTCATAGCATCACGCTAATCCAAACCAAAAATAGCTCTACGACGCGCGCCTACCTCACCTGGCTGTAACACCGCGTACCCTGCTCATGCGCTCGCCCCGAGAAAAATCGCGGCCGGGCTACCGGGGCGGCACGACGCGCTTTGCGTTTCCCTCTAGTCCGGCCGTGGTGTTCAATCACATTTTAACATGCCGCGGGATGGCGACCAAGTTCTGCGTCCAATATGCGACGCTCTTCTGGCTATCACACCTCGTTCTCTGATTACGCCTTCACCGTTAACTACTAGAGCTACAACAAGGGTTTGTTTAATCATTTAACATGGACGTTAGTCGTCGGGATGTAGGTGTACCACCAATCATCAAAGTGGGTGCATATGTTAAACGGTGCTATAGGTGCCAGACATCAATGTGCATTGTGCAAACTCTCTTATATCAATGTACAGTGAACATTCAGTTACTGCTGCAAGGACACGCTTTCCTTTCGTGTTATTCCGATTCCTATGACGGAGGGATCAACCATTTTTTTTCGGCCGGTTCCCCACACTACCTACGCACGTGTCACGCGTTTTTGGTGGGAACGTGTCACGTACTAGTTGTTACGTGATGTTATGATTTTAATCACGTGACTGGCTGTTAAGTGGTTCTTGGCGGGAACATATCACGCGGCCGGTTATTGCTAATTTAGTCACGTGACTAGCTGTTACGTGATCTTTGTAGCCTAATTTTAGTCATTTGAGGAGCTGTCACGTGATGTTACGTAATTTTTAGTCACATGAATACGTTACGCGATACAAAGTGATTTTAGTCACGTGACTATAGCTGTTACGTGGTTTTCAAACATGCCACGTGAGTTGATGTTACGTGGTTTTAGCGAGAACATGTCCCGTGATTAGTTATGTGATCTTAGTCACGTGAATAGTTACGTGCCTTTATTCACGTGACTAGTTGTTACGTTATGTTACGTGCTTTTAGTCACTGACCACATTTTACATATGCTTGGTGGAAGATGTCTGACTGGCTGTTTTGTGATGTACGTGGTTTTGCTCACGTGATTAGGTGTTACGTGGTTTTCAGTCACGGGATTAGATGTAACGTGATTTTAGAGACGTGACTGGATGTTACTTGTTGTTACGGGATTTTTCATCACGTGAGTAGTTGTTACGTGCTGTTTCGTGATTTCAGCCACGTGACTACTTACGAAATTATATTTGAATTCAGTCACGTGGCTAGTTATTACATCATGTTAGGTGATTTAGACTCGTGACTAGATCTTACGCGATCTTAGTCAAGGGACTACTTGTTACAAAATATTACGCATTTTCGCTATAGTACTACTTTTACGGGATTTTTTTGTCACGCGACCTGTTACGTGATTTTAGTCGTGTGACTACTTGTTACGCGATGTTACGCTATTTTTTGTTCCCGTAACAGGCTCGCCGATCATAGTGACTGCGTTCCGCGGCCGGGCAAATCGGCGCACGTGTTGTGCGAGCGAAGCAGAAGATGAGGCGTGCCGGTCCATTTCTGTTCGCACTACCCGGCGCAACGAAAAGCTTTAACAGCTCCGTACGTTAAGAGGCCTCTCACCAGGATCCGTTGGTTTGGAAAAACCTGACTGAAATTCTGAATGTTTTCTGTTGCTTATGTAAACAAGGGAACTGTAAGGGTGTCGAAACGTATTCGTTCTTGTTCCCTGTGATCAACGTTTGTTTACCGTGAGAAAAACGTAGCTTCTGTGCGAGAGGTTCCTTCGAACCCTGGATTGCACATTAACCCTTTCGGGCATGGCGTCGTCAATTGATGACACCACATAAAATGTTTCCTAGCACCTCAAAAACTAAACCAAAACTGCTATATCTTGGGGGAGTATTTCTTCAACCATCCTCACTGCGATCAACACCACCCTTGTGGCATTTTTGCGATGTTGGGTGCCGCAAAGAAGAAGCTTGACCGCAGTCACGGGTGACGCCGAGGCGCGCAAGCTGTTTTCGGGACCAAGTCCTGAAGTTGTTTCAAGGACTTCCACGCTTCCAAATACGACGTTGGTTCAAATTTTGAGTAGCAGGAATAAAGAAGCCATTTTTTTTTATTTCATGACCACTGAACCCTGATGACCTAATTTCACGCCACGCCTGTAAATCCATTAATACTTACACCACTGGCTCAGTTTTTTGTTTGTGGTCTTCTAAGACCTATTAGGAAAATACGTAATAAAAAAGTATAGGACAAAAATAAAAATTCCAGAGCCGAAAACGTCAAGATGAAGATGGCAACAGGTAAGTTTTAAGCATATTATTTCGTATATCAGTTGATTATAGGAAGAGTTGCATGATTGCTAACTGTCCTGTTACCGCATTTTCAGAAGACAAACTACTGGCGGCATTGAGCGATCGGATTAGAAGGTTGACAGAAGTTGCGTGTCATAGCCGGTGACGCCAATATCACTGCGCTGAAGTGCGTAACTAAGGAATGCGCAAAATGACACAAGGACGAGAAGGGAGGACGCAACACGTGCGCTAACTTTCAACAAAATGGTTTAATTCAACCGAAGCACGAATATATACAGTGGTGATCCTCAAACGCTACAGCAAGATGTCATGCGCAGACAAGTACTCTTTTGTGGTTGTGATTTTAACAGGAGACGTGCAGAGAAGCGATATTTTCTTACCATAACCTTTTATACAAGATATGCACACGAACCACAAAACTAATGCATGTTCAAAAAATACAATTCTTTTTCTGACAGGGACGGCGTGCTTACACAATCGCTACCCAACTTTGCGATTTTGGCGGCTCCTACTATTAGCCTCGTGTATTCATCACGGTTAGTCAATAACACCTTGGTGTTCTCAGAAAACGGGGCGCACCCACAAGCTCTACAATGCATCGCGAGCCAGCCATCGTTACCCTTCTTTACAAGGTTTAAGTGCTCTCGTAACCTGTAATTCAGACAGCGCCCCGTCTGTCCGACCTACTGCTTTCCGCAAGAGAGGGGAATCTGATACACCACCGCCTCTGTACAGTCCACGAACTGAGTCCTACACTCTAAGGCACAAGGGTGTTAAAAGGGTGTGTGGTTCGTCCCTTTGGGGACTACAGGGGCTGCCACAACCATTAGTTCCTTTAAGGACTAACGGTACCGGGTCTAACAGTTAGTCCCCACAGATCACCTCAATGGACTAACATTTAATCCTCACATTCACACCTTACCGGCCAACTGTTAGTCCCCACAAATCACCTCAACATACTAACATTTAGTCCTCACATTTTCACCTTACCGGGCAACTGTTAGTCCCCACAGATCACCTCAATCGACTAACATTTAGTCCTCACATTTACACCTTACCAGGCAACCGTTAGTCCTCGCAGTTGCACTTCGCCGGACGCTCCGGAAGGCTTAATACTTCTTTTCACGTGCTTCTTTTCCGCGGTGAGTAGCAAATGCCGCGGAAAAGAACACGCAAAAAAATATTTAGTCATGCGTGTGTGATTGCTTTCGCAGACAATACGACAACGAAAGACAAAAGTGGTACAATAAAAGCCTTATTTTTCTCTATACATATGAAGTTTCATTTTATTAAAAGGCCAGCAGGTACCGAAACAGGTGTCGCCGACACTGAAGACGTTAATTTTGAAATTATTTGGTCGCTGCAACGGCCACGAGCGCCGGGCTACCGAGCAGGCGCGCGCGCACCCGTGATACTCGTTGTAAGAGACAGCGCAGTGAGAGCTCGTTTTCGCGTCCTTAGACCGATTGAGTTCGAAACAGCAACAGTTTTTATTTCATCTGTGTTAACAGATCACGCAAACAACTTGGACACACGCACGTAAGAAACGTACGCAGTTCATCGCGCGCACGCATAAAAAAACGGGCCTGTCATTTTAAAACAAATAATATAGAACAATCGACGTAACAAACGGCATGGTTGTCTAGTGGAACAGCGTCGGCAGTACAAATATCAAACCAGAATGAAAAGTGAATAGAAAAACGGCGAGTAACGGGCACTTTGCCCACGGCTTCTATGAGCCGCGTGTATCCACCTTTCGCCACCGTTCGCCGTTGGTGGCGCCACCAGTACAACTCAAAGCAGCAGCGCACGAGGCGGTATATAAGGGAGCAGACGACGCAGGCGGGGGCAAGCCACTGCGCCGTGCTTTGGTGCTTCGTTTGAGGCGTTTTCTTTCCCGTTTACTTTCAAAAGACGTCAAATTCTTAGCAGCTGTCAGAGAACGTAGCGTTAGCACGTGTGCTTATTTTCGCCAGACCTCGTGTATCCTCAGGCGAACGCGGCAACATAAGATGCGTGAGCTGGGGGACGACAATGGAGGTGACGAGCCCGTTGAGCGAAACTGCGCACGTGTAACGCGGGCCGCCTCGCTCACTAAACAATGACAGCTTATCGCCTTCGGGCCAACGCGGCAGCGAACTCAGCGGCAGCTTGAAACTCACGATACCAGCAATGGTACTGTCACGGCCGCTGAATAACAAAAAAAAAAACACTTTCCATCGAACGGCCATAGCACTGCATTTGCGGCGCCGACTTCTCTAAATGGAAACTGGTAAAAACGCGTGCCCGGAGAATTCCTGTAGGTGTTATTGCACCCAACAACGCAGCAATTATTCCTGGAGTTCAGCATTCCTACGAGTAGCGCAACGGACACAAAACGAACTCCCCGCGAAAATACCTCGCGCCGTCGCAGTGGGAGCGTGGAGCGAGCAGGGGTGCAATCGCGGAGCGATGCTTGGCTTATGCTATATTGTTCTTATCGTCCAACACCTGCGGCTGACTGATCGCGTTGATAACGCGGACGGACCGTCGCTCTGGTCACTAGCCAAGCGCGAAAAGCACGAAAAGTATAGTCATCGTAAAAGGCATAGTTCCTCGATTTCACCTCATTGCGAGCATCCCGCCGAATCTGCGCTTCTTGCCGCTAGGGACGCTTTCGCTCGGGCAGCGGAGTTACGTCTGCACGGAGCCTCACGCGGAGAAGTCGAGGGTTCTCAGAAGAGAAAAGTCACAGTTTCGCTGCAAGGGCGAAGCAATGAATGCGATAGCAAGAAAGGCGGCGCGTGATGGACGCGCTGCTACGCTGCATAAACATCTGCCCCCCGGCAGCAACTATACTCGCGGACTTTTCTTGACAATGAAGCGAAGGCTACAGAGCCACAATGCACTTATCCTACCACTAATCAATGCAGTCCCACAATTGCGTCCGTATTTTCTGCGTGAGATATATAAAATACCCCTTCATTTTCTACATGTAGTTTTTTGAGACGGAACGCAACGCTCACAAGCGAGATATATGTATTTATTTTACTTTATACGTTGTCACCTTGCGTTTTTGCGAGCGTGAAAACGTCGCGCCTTTTACCCGTACCTTAGATGCTAAGCAGCGTTTGTGTCGAAATGCAACGCTAGCCATCACTTTCCACGGCGTTACGAGACGCGCGCCAAACCGGACTACTTCGCGTAGGAGTACATGTGCAGACGCTCCGCCCCGCAGCTTTTCCTTCATTGCCAAGAAAAGTTGTCCGCGAATATACCGCGCGAGCAGACAGCTGAAGGGCAAGGTTCTCCCTGCGCAAATATTAGAAGAAGCGAGCGAGCTGGCCGACGACTTTTAAGTGCGAGCCTCCGTGCCTGTCACTTTGGGCATATTTAATGCTCCATAATGTTGAGATCAAAATAAAACCATAGTTTTTCTGAGATGATGCATGTGACGCCACTTATTGTGGATTTTATAGCCGCGTACAGGCTCGACGAGCGGAAGCAAAAAAAAAAAAAACAAGTGACAAAATGTGCAGCCGCCGTCAAAATTCGCGCCTCTGTGTTGGCAAATGAACCCTCCGGTGTGGTTGTTCGACGAATTTTGGCAAAGTCGAATGTTTCGACGTTGCGAAAAGCATGTGCATTCTTTTCGACACTCGTGTTTCGAGCTGCGGATCACACCTGCAGCATCCGAGGGAAGTGAACTGCGCACAGCTAGAATTTGAGCATGACTGAAATTTATTACATGACTGTGACCCAAACACTACTGAGTAGGACGTTGAACGCCACAAATCTGTGCTTGGCTTCTGTTGAAGAAGTCACTCCACGTGTCTGACCAAGTAAAGATGCTGCAAGTAAAGATGCCGGCCCAACGTGCTTAGAAACCATGGTCACGTTAAGCAGCCGGTCCCGTTTAGCGACGATGGCATTACTCTTTAGCGTACTTGAATGAGTTGAGTGCATACGAGGACACGGACAGAAGGAAGAGACGTACACACACTGGCTTCTGTCCGTGTCCTCGTATGCGCTCAACTCATTCAAGTATGACCAACCAACAAGCCCGCACCCTCGTCGACTCTTTAGCGGCCTATATCAGCGGCGAATTCGTCAGGCAGGCTCGGTACGTAACTCGCAGTGCCGTTCATTTCATACGTCAATTCTAGTTCACGCAGTTTTCTGTAGCGCGGACATCATTTCGAAACGCATCGATGATGCACGGTGACGGAGCTGAAATACAGCCGTTCACACCGAGACAGAACGTGAGGTGACGAGCATGAGTTGGGCAAGTATTTTGGTGTGATATACATTTATGTGCAGCTCATGTTAGGTGCTCCGGTGAAATCGTCACGGGTCCTATCTGCCACTATGCTAGCAGACGGGTTGACCCTCCTCCGGCAGCCTTCTCGAATCGCACAGCGCGCCACCTATAGTTGGTGGGCATTGCGCGTACGAACGGCATCGAACGCCAGCCACGTGATATATATGACGTCTACGGCGGCGTCTTCAACATGGAAGCCAGACGAAACACGCTTCAGGATAGTCAACTGACTTTGCAGAAAAGTTAATTCTCATTTGCTGATTCTACCTTCCCAAAGGGGTCATATGGATAACCGAAGAGAGTCAGTGTGCCGTGGCCCCCTTTTGTGTCCTCTTTACTATGTAACACGGATGGCGCGTTACTGAAATAATCATATTTTTTGCCAGAAAGAACGTTTTTATTTTATGCCGCCGTGTTGTGCAACTCTGACAAATGTAGGGTTGAAAGCTGGGCTAGTTGGTGACTGATCGCCATACCGTACGCTGAAGTAGCGCACTTTTGACGAGGACAAATGGGACAAGTAAGACACGACACTTTGTCCTCGTCAAAAGTGCGCTGCTTCACCATACGGTGATGAAGGGAACGAAGTACACCGACCAAATAGCGGTTGTCCCGTCTCTTTCTGTGTCGTCCTTTGTGCGTGTTCATTGGCAATATGGAAGCATACAATCAATACCAACTAGCCCATTACAACTTGTTGTTGGGCTAGTTGGTAACTCGTCATATTGTAAGAAAGAAACGTAGCGTAATTTATAATTTCCACAAAGCCCTCACAGAATCACACACGCACACACTCAAGTGTGTGGTGTGTGTGCGTGTGTGATTCTGTGAGTGCTTTGTGGAAATTATAAATTGCGCTAAGTTTCTTTCTTACAATATGGCAACTAGCCCAGCTTAATGCAATAACGAGCAAATAAAAGCTTAAAAGAAAACCACGTTGCGGCTTCCATGCGGAAGCCTTGTTGGACCCCTCTTGGAAGGTAGATTGTGATAGAGTGCTTATTTGGGCCGGTTGGTACAGGTTCAACGAAGCGAGAAACAGCGCGAAACACAGGACAGTGAAAGAGACGGACCAAGCGCTGATCCGTCTCTTTCACTGTCCTGTGTTTCGTGCTGTTTCTCGTTTCCTAGATTGTGAACAAGGCTTCCGTATGGAAGCCGAAACGTCTTTTTTTTTTAAGCTTTCATTTGGTCGGGGTACTTCGTTCCCTTCATCGTGTTTCTTCCCGACCAGACGGGTTTTCGTTTAACTCTCGATTTCTTCACCATACGGCACGACGACCGACAAATGACCAAGAAATGACTTGGCTGGTCGAGGCGATCGCAGCAACGACGAACAAGGCAGCCGGCGGCACCGCCACAGGCGGTAGCCACTAGAATGTTTTAGTTTGTCGGGAAACTTTTTTGCGTTAGCGTTTTACTCGATACCACAGCGATAAACGGGAGAGGCCGGATAGGTGGTGCCATCTTGCGGGGCCGAGATGAACCAGCCGAGCATAGAATTGTTGCTGCAGAAACCTAGTGCATTCTCCTTCTCTTCTGGTGTGAATTCTCGACAGCGGCGTAGTTCGGAATGAATTACCTTTTTAAATTTCCTCCTCGAGAAAAGTAGGCGAAAAGAAAGAACTTGAGTACGACGTATTGCTGGGCGAGTTGGTTGAAATCTATGGGGTACATTTTAGCGTAAACTGTGAAAGAAAGCACGGGAAAAGGGTAGGAGAAAGCAGAAAGGTCGAGCGCTAAATTTCAACTGTTTATTCGAAAGGTGAAGCCAACAATTAAATAACCATCTGCGCATGCGTGCGTCAGTAAGGGAAAAAATCACACTTTCATATCAAATAGTTGTATCTCATTTTGGAACAGACAAACAGACGTATCACTGATACAACTCGTGCCTCTCTTCTTAAAGGGACACTAAAGAGAAACAATGAATTGGTTTAGATTGATAAAGTGTGCTCGGAGAACTCTTGTGTAGTTTATTTCACCACCATAGGTTTATTATTAGAAGAGAAAACCAAGGCCAAAGTTTGATTTTTAAATTTCGCGCCGAAGTTTGTAATTCGTGACGTAAAGTGCATTTAATGTATTTTGGCGCCACTGGCTCGATGAAATTTCAACAAACTCGTTATGTCAAGTCTCTGGCCCCCTCAGAGGACAATGTACTTTGATTTAACCGATTATGAACTACGTAAGCCCAAGCAGGGCCGTCAAAAATATGTGACGTCACGGCAAATGGTGCGGGAATTCCAAGGTGGCGTCGCCACCTGTATCTTCTTTTTGCGCGTTTTCTCACTTATTAAGCGTCTTCTCGCAGCAAGCGTGGTGTTTTTGGTATCGTGGAAGACTACTTTACTAATGCGAGAAAAATCGTTTTGCTCTTTAGTGTCCCTTTAATGTGGAACGCCTCCAATAACTCTCGCGCTAATTTGTCAATGCTCGTCCCTATTACCTGGATATCAGGAAGCAGAGGCTCACAACTGCAGGCTACGCAATGCGCAGGTAAGTGCGCGTGTCCTTTATTCTGTAAGGATAATTCATGCTCCCCTGATCGGTCGTTGACACATCGCCCCGTTTGGCCCACGTACATCTTCCCACACGACAGCGGTATCTCATATACAACGCCCGTCGTGCATTTCACATAAGGTCTGGTGTGCTTCTTCTGGCAACCGAACTTTCTGTTAACGCGGCTAACTCTTTTCCTGTGCTTTCTTTCACAGTTTGCCCTAAAATGTACCCCATAGAAAAGAAAGAAGCGTGTTTTTATGCATGGTTGCACGAGATGGATTATCTCATGCAGTCGCTAAGCCTACCTTCGTTTTTAAGTAAATTGGAAAGAGAAAGATTTACTCTAAATACTCTGACCCGCAAGCAAATCAATACTTTTGTAAATCTGAGTGAACACTCATGATATATACGAAACCATTCTTACATTTCGCATTGTTTTTTTTTGTAATATTTATTACGCGCTCAGTGTTTCACCACATAGGGTATCATAATACTGTGCCTCATAACCACATTTATTGTTGTGCTTTACTTGAGTGTCGTAAATACCACCATTCTGATGTATGACAGTTTACTTCAGCATTCTCCCTAACTATAAATGTAATAGATTTTCATTTCCTTTGTAAATGCTATAAGTGTATGTGACAAATGTTTCTTTAGATGTTGCACTTTTTCAGTTGCGTTGAAATGGTGTATTATAATGAATACATGTTTATGTATGCATGTATGCTGATTGTAATTTTTCTGCTGCCATGTGAGGGCCTTCAGGCACTTTGAAGCTGTATAGCGCAGCTTTTCGCCTGAAGGACTCCCAAATATTTTCATGGAAAATAAAAATATTTCTGATTCTGATTCTTACCACGAGCTCGCTTCCAAACACTTTTAAGACTTAGAATAGCAGTGAGCTGAGCTAGTGCATTCATGCCCAAAGACAGGAACACGGACAAAAGAGCGAAGTCAGCTGAAAAGGCGAACAGCGTTGGGAAAGAATGTATGCTCGAAAACTAACCTGCCCAGGCAAGAGTCGATACCATCATCCCGCAAGTCGGTATTCCGCAAACCCATTTGTGCATACCGGACAAGCCCTCTACTTCAACACTTCTGCTACTGCTAATCATGATGCGGTTGTCGGACTGGTAGGACGCCACAACTCTGTCCACTTTGTCATTTTAAAACTGGCACAGTGCAACAGGCAAATAGGAAGAAACAGCCGGAAGGAACACAGCGCTGCATAGTTCCAACTGGATTCATTAGCATAGCACTCCGTTCCTTTTGGCTGTTTGTTCCGTTTTTCCTATGGCGTTTCATCAATTTTAGAATCACAGACTAAGTTGCCCAATCCTCAATATCAGTTGGCCAGTTTGACTCATGCCTGTCTTTCAATTTCACGTCCCTGTACTACGAAACGCCCGCACTAGTTCGCATCGGATGCAGAATCGTCTATTCGTCTCATGATGATTACGACGTTGATATATGCTCAGTCACGGCCGGACTGAAAAGACGCACGCGCGTTTCGTCTTACGGCCTTCGCAATGCGTCTATTTCTGCCTCCCACCGCACCCATGTTGTCGCTGCGACCCTGCCGTTGCATTTCCGACTGCGCGTGCGCTCGCGTTTCTTTTTCTTTTGTAGCGTTAGCTACACTTGCCTAGCCGCCGCCGATTCCGCGTGGGTCATCATGAGCCGTGCTGCGCATGCGCGAGGATGAGTGCGGAGCCGGCATCTCACGCGCTCTCCGCCACCGCCGCGCGCGGCTCGCCGCTGCTGGGGGCACGAGACTAAAAAGCCACCAAAACATCGCCCAATGTTAGCGGTGTAAGCACATTTCATGGTGGCTACCCTGTGCCACCGAGCAAAACTAGCGTCTTCGTGTACCCAGAAATTCCCTAGGAAAGTCGCCAAGTGAGGTGAAACTTTAGGCACTCGAGAGCGTGCGTTGCGTTAAAATTTATATGTCCTGCTTCACGTTACATCGCGAGTGTTCGCTTGAATTGATACAGATTGTTAAGACTATCAGCAGCGCTAAGAAATCCATCATCTGCGCATTTATTATTTGACCTGAAATGTAGCAGCTGTCGTTTGAAGTAGACATCGGTAGCGGCTCGTCGCAATTGTGCAGCAAGTTCACTATGCGATCATGCTTCAGGCCACCTGATTCATTGGTATCTTGTGATAATCTCTGTTGGCATAATTAAGTTTCTCCATGACACTATTCCAAGAAGTGGCTTGGTCTGTTCTCTAATGAAGAGGGTTGCAGCTAATTCGTTTGCGTACAGGTATAGAAGAATTGAAGAAACCTTTGCTGTGCACTTGCGCGTTTATTAGACGTTTGGGTGCTCGTACGGTGACTGGAGACTGCGTGGGCGCCTGTTTTGAAATTAAAGAAGACAAAGCATCAGGCAACGTATGTGGCAGTTACGATTTCCCCTGCTGGCGGGCTTCGCTGCACAGCGAATCGTCGATACCGTAATGTACAGTAGATGCTTTGTGGCATAACACAGCTGCAATGCCATAAAGCTGACTATAGTGAATCTGTCATCTTGTAACACGTATATCTAATGTAAATATATAGTGCAATGAATCCAAGGGGCAGTGCAAGCATGGCGTAAACAAGCAGGGTACGAGTCAAAATAGGGGCGGCGTGCGCAGCACAGATTTCTTTGCGCTCCACAATGAAGGAATTGCCTTGTAAGTTTTGCCGCTACACAGGGGTGTAATGCGACGAAAACTAAGTGCCACGCTGTGAAGCTTGCTACCTGTGGCTGCAGTTAGTTGCCGGTAAGAGTATCGCCAGGTTGCATCATGTGGCGCAAAGTGTTCGCTGGTCCGATATACGTACACGCTTCGCACGACCAGGTTGATGAAAAATAAGTAACAGGAAAAGTTTAACGGCTTCACAGCAGCTTTAGAACGAACAATTGTCTCGAGGGGCAGTCCGAGACGCCCGTCGACGTATCCTTCTAGAATGAATATTTAAACTTCAGACAGGCATTTTACGTATTTTTAATTACGGGTATATCGAACTATTAGCGATGCCCTTTGATTCCGATGTATGCGAGTTTTACTGTATATACACTTAGCCGACAGTGTGCATTCGTAACATTTTGGTCGGTACAGCGAAGCATTATGTGGTGGAGCATTGATTTTCCAGGCGTAAACAAATACTCTTTTTATTATATGATATTTAGGAGATGTTGGTGCTTCTGTATAGCACCGGCTACTCCTTTTCACTGATGATAGGATATGTCAAAAGCACAGCAATGAAAAAAAAATATTTCATAAAGATACAACAGAAAAAGTTATTCACAATGGTGTTTCATATATCTGCTTGATACCGCACGCATGCGATGGGAGACATATGTAGACCGGGAACTCCACTGATCTGATGAGGAAATAAGCAATCTGCATCGCTGCGCCTCCTAATACACACATGCTGTTCTCCAAGTAGGGAGGCCAGCTTCGGCGTGACGCTCGTTCGCGTGGTGGCTCCATCGCCACAAGCATTTGTTTAAAACAAGCAATAATATTGATCATTCGGTGACTATCACGGAATATTGGAGCTATACGTTTTTCCAAGGTACCTTTTGGGAAAAGCTAGCTTTTCTCGAACTACAAAACAAGGCCCAAACAGCAGCTCATATGAATATATAGCATGCTAGCTGTTCCGATCATGTCTCAAACTTCGTCGTCCAAAAAGAATCAGCTTCGCGTAAACTAATGCGCTTGATACGCCAGCAACGTTAACACAAGAATGAAACCTAATGCACTGTGCGGCTACGCCTGCACTCGCTGAGTGCATAATTGATCTCATTGAGCTGAAACAAAACCAGGGGCGTAGCCAGAAATTTTTTCGGGGGGGTTCAACCATACTTTATGTATGTTCGTGCGTGCGTTTGTATGTGTGCGTGTATATATACGCAAGCAAAACTGAAAAATTTCGGGGGGGGGGGGGGTTGAACCCCCCCATCCCCCCCTCTACGCCCCTGAACAAAACGATTCCCCCTCCTTGCGAACTGCTTGCCCCTTAGTCAAAAAATGGCCCTTCCCAAAGAAAGCAGCAAGTATGCACCTTTATTCGTGCGTCCATTAAATGAAGCCACCTGCATTTCCATGGTTAAATCACATGATTGCATTGCAACGTCTCGCACCTAGCACACGGGCCTAGGCTAGGTACATCTAGCTTGGAATTTCCTAGGGACAGGACCAAAAAGTGGTCTGGCAACGCCGGCATGTTTTGGTGGCTTTTTAGTCGCTCCCCTGCTGGGGGGCTATTTTGTACGCGTTCTAGCATAGAACGGGGGGGAGGATCGAACAAAAGGAGGAGGCGAAGCCACACGGCATTGGTGGATGCTATAATGACGGTCAAGACGTGAGAATAGCCACAAAATCTGCATAGAACGGAGAGGAGGCGTTGGAACGGTCTCCGGCCCCGTTCTATCGATAGAACGGATACAAAACAGTCTCCGCAAATGACTTGGATTGGATCGAAACGAAAGCGGAGGAGTGGGCTACCCACGCATCTCTCTACCGCGCTGACAGTTTGCGAAAATGGCGTCTCCGTTCTCGTTCATGCCATTTCGTGTCGCCTGCGTGGCTGCTGCAGTCACGCAGAAACGAAGCCCCGAGGTAGAAGATGCGTTTCAGGTGATGACCGAAGAGGCGGACTTGGTTACGGGGCCCTCGCTGTTCAGCGCGTCGGACAGCTCGCCCCCGCAGCCGATGCCTGTCCGCTCCGTAAATTCGTGCGTAAACTCGCTAGCTCGTACGGCCAACCCTCGATGCTGCTCCGTAAACGAGAGCAGCAACTCTCTTCTGATTGTCGCGAACGCACGGACCTAGTAAGTACGTGTACTGCGCCATTTCAACAACTGAATAACGGTTCCAATCGTCGAGCCATTTGATTTTTACAAGTACACTAATATCTAATACCTGAAGCACTGGATGAAACAGCGTGGTCGCCAGCGCCACTACCGAACGTCTCATGAAACCATGGAGGTTAAAACTGCGACACCCCCTGGCGCTATGTCAAGACATTAACACAAGTTAATTGTTAAAGTCGCCGAGCTCTTCCACTTCAAGCTACGAAAAACAATGCCTCTGAACATTGATGTTCATTTAAAATAATTGTACATTTATTTATGCATTGGATACATTCCTGAATTCCCGAGCTCGCCTATTGGCTTTGAGCTCCCTCTCGTCCTTTTGTTCGATCCTCCTCCCCGTTCTATGTACGCGTTCTATGTACCGTTCTATGTATCGTTCTATGTACCGTACGCGTTCTATGTACGCGTTCTATGTACCGCGGCTATTTTGTACGCGTTCTAGCATAGAACGGGGAGGAGGATCGAACAAAAGGACGAGAGGGAGCTCAAAGCCAATAGGCGAGCTCGGGAATTCAGGAATGTATCCAATGCATAAATAAATGTACAATTATTTTAAATGAACATCAATATTCAGAGGCATTGTTTTTCGTAGCTTGAAGTGGAAGAGCTCGGCGACTTTAACAATTAACTTGTGTTAATGTCTTGACATAGCGCCAGGGGGTGTCGCAGTTTCATAACCTCCATGGTTTCATGAGACGTTCGGTAGTGGCGCTGGCGACCACGCTGTTTCATCCAGTGCTTCAGGTATTAGATATTAGTGTACTTGTAAAAATCAAATGGCTCGACGATTGGAACCGTTATTCAGTTGTTGAAATGGCGCAGTACACGTACTTACTAGGTCCGTGCGTTCGCGACAATCAGAAGAGAGTTGCTGCTCTCGTTTACGGAGCAGCATCGAGGGTTGGCCGTACGAGCTAGCGAGTTTACGCACGAATTTACGGAGCGGACAGGCATCGGCTGCGGGGGCGAGCTGTCCGACGCGCTGAACAGCGAGGGCCCCGTCACCAAGTCCGCCTCTTCAGTCATCACCTGAAACGCATCTTCTACCTCGGGGCTTCGTTTCTGCGTGACTGCAGCAGCCACGCAGGCCATAGAGTTTCCTACAATACTTACTAGAGGGAACTCTGGCGCTAGTGTCTATGGGAGCTGCAATGCATCACGCTTCAGCCAGCATGGGAATGATGGGTAGTACACAAATTTGTCTAAACTTCGTTCTTTCGGCTCCGTTTGGCTCCGCGTCGGCTGCATCTGCTTTGTCGCAAAACGAAGTTCAGCAAAAGTGAGCAGTTCCACTTCACCACTTTAACTTTTTAGGCTCACTGATTCAAATCTGGTCACGAAGTTCACAACGGTCTATTCTTTTATCCGAAACGAACGCCAAAACACAGCAATAAACAAAGCCACAAGTACGTTTGAAGCCGCAAGCACGAAGACTAGGCAAATTTGTGTACTACCCATCATTCCCATGGTAGCTGAACGATCGCAGCGCCAGAGTCCCCTCTAGTTAATTTTAGGAAACTCTATGACGCAGGCGACACGAAATGGCATGAACGAGAAAGGAGACGCCATTTTCGCAAACTGTCAGCGCGGTAGAGAGATGCGTGGGTAGCCCACTCCTCCGCTTTCGTTTCGATCCAATCCAAGTCATTTGCGGAGACTGTTTTGTATCCGTTCTATCGATAGAACGGGGCCGGAGACCGTTCCAACGCCTCCTCTCCGTTCTATGCAGATTTTGTGGCTATTCTCACGTCTTGACCGTCAGTATAGCATCGACCAATGCCGTGTGGCTTCGCCTCCTCCTTTTGTTCGATCCTCCTCCCCGTTCTATGCTAGAACGCGTACCAAATAACCCCCCTAGATTGCGCAGGGGCCCTCGCAATGCGCCTATTTCTACCTCCCGCCGCACCACCGTATTGTCGCTGCGACCCTGCCGTTGCGTTTGCGGCTGCGCGTGCGCTCGCGTTTATTTTTTCTTATTTTTTCTTCTTCATGTTCCCTGCAAGCAGCAAGCAAAAACGCCTGTAACTACGGCAGGGTCGCTGCGCCCCTCGCGGTGAGCAGTGTCGCTAACCGTGGAGGAACGCTACCATTGTGTTGAACTCGATTGCGCAGAGGCCTTCGCAATCACGGCCGGGCTAGACCGCACGCGCGCGCTCGCTTGTGCGGTCTAGCCCGGCCGTGTCGCAATGCGCCTATTTCTACCTCCCGCCGCACCACCGTGTTGTCGCTGCGACCCTGCCGTTCCGGTTGCGACTGTGCGTGCGCTCGCGTTTCTTTTTTTTTCCTTTGTTCTTCTTCATGTTCCCTGCAAGCAGCAAGCAAGAACGCCTATACTACGGCAGGGTCGCTGCACCCCTCGCGGTGAGCAGTGGCGCTAACCGAGGAGAAACGCTACCATTGTGTTGAACTCGATTGCGAAGGCCGTAGCCCTGACTCAGTGAATCACAATAGTAAATGTTGGGCGTCCCCAAACCACTATATGCTTATGAGGGGCGCCGTAGTGGGTCGTGCCCCTAAACCTAAGGACATGGGCCTTTCACGTCCATCGAAATGAGGCCTCAACGAAGGCACGCGCGAACTGCAGCTGTGGGGTTTACTGTCGTCACAGCTCTGGTAGTCAACGTGATGTCGCATTACCGTGACACAGCCTATTTGTTGAGTTTCATGTAATGAAATTTTGAAGATGGAGAACTCCGTCATATAAATGGTGTAATATGAAATTATTGGGAACCTGATCGTGTACATGCCGGTCGCTGTCATGTAAACCGCTTTCTACAAAAGCCAATAAAAGTGTAGCGGCTTGGGCTAGTTGGTAGGTCATGACAATTATTATTGCGCAAAAGCAAGACGAAGACAAATGGTACACGAAGACGAGCGCTAACCTCAGAATTTTGCACACCCTCACACCATGACCGATAGAAGGGTGGTAACCACCAAACAAAGCCTTTACGTCCGGTGGCAGGTGCTTGGCGCGAATGCAGAAATTGAAGGTGCGCGCACGACAAATGGAGACTGCGATGAGGATATAAGGACTGACTGATTATCATGTCGCTATAATAATTGTCATGACCTACCAACTAGCCAAGCCGCTACCCATGTAATTTACATTTCTAGTTATTGGGGCTCTTTTTCGTGTGTTTCTCTCCATCAATCAGTCCTCATAACCCTCATCGCAGTCTCCATTTGTCGTGCGTGCACCTTCACTTTCTGCATTTGCGCCAAGCACCTTCCACCGGACGTAAAGTTTTTGTTTGGTGGTTACCACCCTTCTATCGGTCATGGTGTCAGGGTGTGCAAAATTCTGAGGTTAGCGCTTGTCTTCGTGTACCTTTCGTCTTCGTCTTGCTTTTGCGCTATAATAATTGCCAATAAAAGTATCACACCAGATATCTTAGTGTCTACATGCAGGCGAAAGAAAAGGGCACCGCGTCAATACACGCATACCTATAATAAAGTAAAGATTAAAACTTACAGTGTCACGGTGAAGCAACCAACAGAGGGGCGCAGCACACAGCAAATTGGCGAGGGCTACACAACGCATCAACCACGCAAAGCCCATTGTCTGCTGCAGGAGGCCAGCCGCTGCGGGGCCTACACACCAGACGGTTCGTTATTAATGCGCAAGCATTCTTTGACAAGTACCTTCTCCTTGACCCCATCAAAATCCTGGTCCATTTCGTAATTGAAGAAATACTCAATAGTTGGTCCATTTAAAACGTTACAACATTAAAACAATTCAAATTCAGGCATTTGGCAACCTTCGACTGGGTCTTAAGAAGTACAACAAAGAAAAATTCCAAGCAGAATATCCAGTCGGAAGAAACGTTCTTAGGGCAAGTTGGTGGCACATGTCAAATATGACCAGCGCAGAAGCGACCCACGTAAAGTCGAGGAACGCCACAGACGTTATGCGGAACTAACATTTTCACCCTATTTCATTTCCACCGCAGGTCGAAGGCCTGTTTCGATTATCGCCGATTTGCGCTGTCTTGTGTGAGCAGCTTCCATATTATCCCCGAGAACGTCTTAACTTTGTCGCTCCATCGCTGTTGTTGGTATTCATTCCGTTGCTTTAACCGACCACGGGTTGTCTCTCCTACGCATTACGTGGCCGGCCCATTTATTTCGTTCAACTAGAGTATCAGCTACCCCTGTTTGGCCTCCCCAGATCATTTCCGGTTACATAGCAGGCTGTGTGGTCCTTAAAGGGACACTAAAGAGCAAAACGATTTTTCTCATGTTAGTAAAGTACTCTTTCATGATACCAAAAACACCAGGCTTGCTGCGAGAAGACGCTCAGTAAGCGAGAAAACGCGCAAAAACAAAATGTGGGTGGCGACGCCACCTTGAAGTTTCCACACCATTCGCCGTGACGTCACATGTTGTCACGGCGCCTACTAGGGACTACGTAGTTCCTAATCGGTAAAAATGAAGTACATTGACCTCTGAGGGGGCCATAAACTTAGCATACCAAGTTTGGGATAATTCTGTTGAGCCAATGGCGTCTAAATACGATAAATGCACTTTAAAATCCGTGACGTCAAGAGGGGAGATTTCGGCGCAAACTTTAAAAATGGACCTTTGAACTTTATTTGCTCCTCTACTAATAAACCTATGATGGCGAAATTAACAACATTAGAGTTCTCAGAGGACAATATATCGATCTAAACCGATTCATTATTTCTAATTAGTGTCCCTTTAAGCTTCTTAGTTGTCCTCCATATCTCATAACGGAGAGAATGAAATTTTTGCGTGCTTTCCGCGTTAGCTGCAGCGGCAAATTGCCTCTCCTGGTTTGGCAATGCCTGCCTCATGCGCTTCAGCCCATCCTCATTGTACGGCAAGTTTTCTTTGGATTAGTAAGCTACCTTTTTAGTAACTGACCTACGTATTCCTATTTTAGAATAACAGAGAGCTGGGCTAGCTTGTAAGTATTCACAGCAAAACCCCAGCCTTTGGTACCAAATACTGTTTTAAGCCGAACCTGGAACCAACGGACGTGTTACGTTTGCCGCGTACTATCACTAGACTAGTTCCTGAAGAGCGCTCCCAGTGCATCTCAGACTGCGTTGCTAGTATCAAGGGATCTAATATACATCTCAAGTGTCCTGATCCTGTCCGGCCTTTCGTTAATTATTGTGTCGAGAAGAAGCTCAGGCCAGTAATTTCAGACAAGGAAGGGTATTTTGTAGTTATGCCGGGCAGTTTGTTCTCAGAAAAGCATTAACAGCCATAAAGAAGAACTTTAGGACGGTAAAACTTAGGCCAGTTAGGCAACGTGCTGTCGACCTTTTCTTAAGACATAACCTTGAGAAAATAGCTTGTAATGTCAAGAAGGCTAAATCACTCACTTTCGAATTAAGGAAAGGAGATGACTCTTAAGCGCTCGTTTTTCTTTCTTTGTTAGACACAATATTAATGGGAACTAACAGACAATAACGCCAAGGAAATTATAGAGGGTGTTACCTGCAGTATTTAGAATATAAATGTGAAGAAGTAAAGTGGACGAAAAGATAACTTGCCACCGACAGGGACCGAACCTGTGACCTTAGAATAACGCATGCGATGCTCTACCACTGAGCTACGGTGGCGGTCATGCTCCCGTCCACTTTATGGGGTATATATGTGATTTAAACCTAGGAGTGTTAGTCAGCGCCAATCGCCGCTGTGGCGGCGAGTGCGTAACACTCTTTTTTTCTGCGTGTTGGTGTCACGTAGCACGTGAGCTGACTGACACTCCTAGGTTTCAATCACATATATATCCCATAAAGTACACGGGAGGATGACCACCGCCGCAGCTCAGTGGTAGAGCATTAGAGCATCGGACGCATTATTCGAAGGTCGCAGGTTCGGTCCCTGCCGGTGGCAAGTTATCTCTTCGTCCCACTTTACTTTATTCACATCTATATTCTAAATACTGCAGATAACACCCCCTATACTTTCCTTGGCATTATTGTCTGTTAGTTCCCATTATTATTGTGTCTAACAAAGAAAAAACGAGCCCTTAAGAGGGATCTCCTTTCCTTCATTCATAAGGAGGGTCTCGTTCTGGCAGATTTGATGCCTTCAGGCAGTATGCGAGGAATTATTGGTCACCTTCCAGCTCGCAAAGAGACCACGTGCTACGTGACGCCAACAGGCAGAAAAAAAAGTGTTCCACACTCGCCGCCATGGCTGCGATTGGCGCTGACTAACACTCCTAGGTTTAAATCACATATATACCCCATAAAGTAGACGGGAGGATCACCGCCGCCGTAGCTCAGGGGTAGAGCATCGGACGCGTTATTCGAAAGTCGCAGGTTCGGTCCCTGCCGGTGACAAGTCATGTTTTCGTCCCACTTTACTTTCTTCACATTTATATTCTAAATACAGGAGATAACACCCCCTATACTTTCCTTGGCATTATTGTCTGTTAGTTCCCATTATTACTGTGTCTAACAAAGAAAAAAGCGAGCCCTTGAAGGGACCCTGAAACGGTTTTGACGATTTTGTACGAACACATTGAGCCAGTAGAGCAAGTCCTAAGGATCATTTACAGACCGATTTAAGCTCTGTGCGTAAAATGTGTAATTTATTACAAGGCTTCAAAGCTGAGAATCGCCACCGATCACAGCGGCTTAGCCAACCGCGTTTTCAAACCGCCCACTTCCAGTGCGCGTCGTATTGGAAGCGCGACGTCACGCAGGCGGCTGATCTGATTGGATATGCCCAGTACACGTCACTGAACCTCCTGTGGGCAGCGAGCGTCATCTGCCTGTGTTACAACGTACTCCGTGTTGACGTGAGCTGAGCGACAGTGTTTATCTCGAGGTTTCTTTTCTTGGTTTCTTTTCTAGTAAAGCTGCGACATCGTGCAATGTTCGCGAGGCATCTGGCGAGCGGAATCCCTTCAGCTAATCGCTGCAATGAGCGTCGCCCTCTCGCTATCCGTTCAACGCCACGATCCACGCTTTTGTGGCTGTAACTTCACCCCTGAAGACACAACCACATTGCCCGAGTTTCCGCTTATCGGTGATCGTTCTCGAATTATTTTTGTTTGTCCGCATGCTTTTGCAGATTGTCCAAGGTCGATCCAAATAGGTCGCGAAGCTTCGGGCGAAAAGCGGTTCAGAACCTATTGCCAATGACACCAGCAAGGAGAATTATGGGTGCTGCGATTGAAGCGCGACTATGTTTGGAGGGAACAAACACTAATACCGAAAAAACAAGTTTTATTCAAGGGCGAAGCAATCTTTATGTTTTACAAATTACATTTATTTCGTGAACAATATTATGTAGGTGCAATGTGCCAAGAATGTAGGATAGTGTTTAATTATTACGAAAAACCTTTTTCTTAGCGCCCCCTGAATAGAGGCGCACGTCATTGTTATTCAGTGCAGCCCTTGCGGTACATCGAAAGGCGCGCTCGTAAACTCGTCTGCAACGACACGCCCCCTCACGTGTTCTGGTGTTTCGCACTTGCATGCGTAATGTGAGTTATTGTGGTGAGAATTTGATTTTGGTGTTCGCGAAGTTGCGAGGTGCATTTCATCGTTGGTGAACGTGTTGGCTGCGGTGTTCAACGGGCAACGGCACGACGCGGCTAACATTTCACGCCGAACGCTTTCCTCGGTACTCGCGGAAACGATGTGGTGTTCCAAGGATGCAATAGCAACACGCGTATGCCTGGCGAGCCTTCTCTTCTAGATAAGACACCGGGGCAACGGTTCGGAGTAGTGTGCTTGCTGGATTTTCATGGATCAGTATTCCTGCTGCCCGGTTTCCTTCGTGAACACGCAGTGCCTACTTTATTTTTTGCTATCGGTGAGCAGATCGCTAAGCTATCTGTCGCGCTACAATTCGCGTGTCTTGATACGTTACATGTAAGGTTAATTTATCGGAACCTAAGGCAAAACATAGTGCATGAAGCGTACGCACTTTTTGTAATTATTACGACATTTGTTGCGCCTTGTGTAGGGTGTGATAAAATTGCGTTATTGTTACCATTGAATAAAACTGAAATATCATTATTTTGGCGTGACCAGGAGTAATTTCTTCTCATTAGAACTGAAGCACACATGCAATGCGCTCTTTAAGTCCCCTGCGCATGTGCGAAGAACATCAGCAACGTTGCAAACATGAGAGGTACGCTGCTGCCTACTTTCTTCACCCTATGGAAGATGACACCAACGCAGAAAAGCTCCGAGACTAAGGTTTCCTAGTAAAGCCAAGGCGAATTGAACGGCGGTACACTTAAACACCGCTGTTTAGTCACGGGTCGATATTAGTTTAGCTAGCGTTGGCTTCAAGCGCACTCGCCAAGGGGACAGACTTTTGGGCTAGTTGGTTTGTTACGTTCATTGAAGCCATAGCGCTGATGAAAGAGGACGGGACGTGCACGTCCCGTCCTCTTTCTGTGGTCCCTGTCTTATCAGCGCTATGGCTTCAATGAACTCGCCAAGGGGTTGCCGGCTCGCCGTAGCGCGAGTCCTTAGCGATAAGGGGCCTAAGAAAAATATTTTGAGGTCAAATTTCGCGCTAGTCACAACAAAATGACGTCACTTTTTAATGGATATTGCATCACATCCGCTTTATTTTTTGTTCCGCCGGAAGTGTTCCCTCCTCACACAGATGGCGCTAAGCCCCATGAGCAGCTAATGAGCCGCCATTTTCTGAACGTATGGGCTTCTATGGAAGCTTCGCTACCATTTACATTTACCTTGTTGTCGCCGTACAGGAGAATAAAATAAGATCTGCTGGTAGTGTGGCGGCACCTGTCGGAGCAGATAACAACCACTCCGCGTGCTTCGTTTTTGCTGGGCCTCCGAGATTGCGTGCAACCCGTCGGCGCACAATATCTGAGGCCATGGCTGGGCGAAGCTCAAACCGTCGAGTGCGCTGCGATCGCCGGCGATGTCAGGGTGTCTGTGAGTTGAGGGTGCAAGGCAGTGGTGAGGAGGAGGGTATAGATATAAATTCCGTAGCGGCCTTGGTACACAGTGTGTCGCTTAATTTCTGGTGCGAATGATTTGGGGATGCTCCTGCCTAAACGCTGACAAAACTTCAAAAAACCGTTTCAGGGTCCCTTTAAGAGTCATCTCCTTTCCTTCATTCATAGGGAGGGTCTCGTTCTGGCAGACTTGATGCCTTCAGGTAGTACGCGACTGATTATTGGTCAACTTCCAGCTCGCTGAAAGATCACGTGTTACGTGACTCCAACAGACAGAAAAATTACCGGGTATCTGCGTGCTCCGCTGCAAATGCCATCTAAAGACGATAGAAGAGGCGCTGCGTGGGATATGGACGCCATCTGGCAATACGTCGGGAAACATGAGCTTGTGCAGAGGGTTCCCTTCCTCCGTGGCAAAGGGCGTTCGTCGGTGTGCATAGCGTGGCATTTTCAGCGCAGCCGCATTTTCAGCGCAGCTTATGAAACTATGGTATTTAGAATTACGTAACTTTGTATCTTCTATTAAAGGAACACACCACCTAATACTTACCTAGTCATGTTGCGCTTCAGATATGCGTAATGTTTGCTTTTTGATCGACAATGTACACAAGTATGAACCTAGTCATCAGTTAAAGATGGCTGGGCCTTGGGCAAGTAGTTCAACTTTGGCCGGGTGGCTGAATCGGGCGACAGACAGACAAACAGAAAGACATACAGACAGACCAAAATTTCTGCGTTTAAGTTGCCCAAGAAAGACTATCGTCTTTGAAAGAGAGTAATCCACACTCGCCGCCATGGCTGAGGTTGGCGCTGACTAACACTCCTAGGTTTAAATCATATATATACCCCATAAAGTGGACGGGAGGATGACCGCCACCGTAGCTCAGTGGTAGAGCATCGGACGCGTTATTCGAAGGTCGCAGGTTCGGTCCCTGCCGGTGGCAAGTTCTCTCTTCGTCACACTTTACTCTATTCACATTTATATTCTAAATACTGCAGATAACACCCGCTATATATTCCTTGGCGTTATTGTCTGTTAGTTCCCATTATTTTAGAATTGTTTTTTCAGCGAAAACACACAAGAACGAGATTCCATTTAGAGCAATTGTTTCAGAGCAAGGCACCTGGCAAGTCGCTGTATCTGGTTATTTGCAGAACTGCTTAACCTCTTTGAGTTTTTCAGACCCTTTTCGTATGCGTAATTCTTAGGCGCTAGTTCAATTTCTCTCAGAGGAGAACCCCGGCTGTTGTAAAGCTTTTAGTATGGATTAAGACCTTTATTACTCTTTGCCGCATGACGACTTGTTTAAATGCGTTAATGAATGTATTAACGAACAAGGGCCCGAGACGCTTTTCACCGATAAATGTGGTGTTTCTACCGGGGCTTTTCTAGAAATTCTTTCCGTGTATATAAAGTCGACGCTGGTAGGTTAGAAGGAAGGCGTTTATGTGTAGAAATCAGGGATATGCATTGGTTCTAAGGTTGCTCCGGTTCTTAGTGATTTATACCATAGCAAGACTGACAAATTTTTGGAAGGCGCCTGAAGGTAATTCTATTATTAAGATTTTTCGTTATGTGGACGATTACTTGATTTTTTTAGTGGTGAGGACATGGAAACCGTGACAACCTCAGTGAGCGAAAATTTTCACTTAAATGAAGGAGGGCTGCGCTTTACTAAGGAGGTGCCTCAGAAGAATGGAATACAATTTCTAGACATTTCCCTAACGTTTGAGAAGAACCACGTGTGCTGGCAGTATTCCCCTAGATCTTCTAAACCGCTGTTAAATTTTTCGTCCAAGCACTCGAAGGTTGCAAAAACGGTATCGGGGGGGGGGGGGGGGGGGGGGCATGTCTTGCCTTAAAGGGACCCTGAATCGGTTTTTTCAAGTTTTGTCAGCGTTTAGGCAAGAGCATCCCCAAATCATTCACACCAGAAAATAAGCGATGCACAGTGTACGAAGCCGCTACGGACAATTGTACAGGGTGTTTCAAGAAATGGGTCCAACCTTCTAAAAAATCAGGAAAATGCGATATTTGATTGCTGCCTTCAGAATTGGTTTTTCTGTAGTGGCAGAGATTCTAAGATGATTAAAGAAAGTATTTGGGCCTGTAATTAAAAAAAGTTAAATTAATTAACTTTTTAATTAGTGGAGTTAGGTGGTTGTGTCAAAAGGGAGAATTGAAGTTCTTCATGCCAATACCCAACCCAACTTTGAGATTTCGAAAAAGTGGCACCTAGAAATAATTATGAAGTAATGAACTTCAACCAAATTCAATGGCGAAACCTAAACAGAAACATGGAAGAACGCAACTGCCATATTCTTCTGAGACGTCCAAAATGAGTGAATGACTTTTCTGTAGCGCTAGGCATCTTAAGATGGTTAGAGACATCAATTGAGACAGTAATTAAGGAAGTTAAAGTAATTAACTTTTTAATTAGTGGAGTTAGGTGACTGTGTCAAATTGGGGAATTGAAGTTCTTCGTGCCAGAAACCCATCCCAACATTGAGATTTCGAAAAAGCGGCCTCTAGTAATAATTACGAAGTAATGAAATTCAACCGAATTCGATGGCTTTCGCTTTTGAAAGCCATTGCATTTGGTTGAATTTCGTTACGCCACAACAATTACTACAGGACGCTTTTTCGAAATCTCAAAGCTCGGATGGATTCCTCGCATGAAGAACTTCAATTCTCCCATTTGACACAATCACCTAAGTACACTAATTAATAAGTTAATTAATGTAACTTTCTTAATTACTGTCTTAAATGATGTCCTTCACTACCTAAGATTCCTGCCGCTGCAGAAAAAGCAATTCTGAAAGCCCCGAGCAAATATCGCATTTTCCTGATTTTTTTTAGGAGCTTGGACACATTTCTTGAAACACCCTGTATATATGCGCTCCTCCTCACCACTGCCTCATACCCTCAACTCACAGACACGCATATCATCGCCGGCAATCGCAGCGCTCTCATGAACGCACTCGACGGTTTAAGCTTCGCCCAGTCATGGCCTCTGATTTTGAGCACCCACAGGTCGAGTGCTATCTCTGAGGTCCAGTGTGCCCGGCAGCACGCCGTCTGGCAACAAAGACGAAGCTCGCGGAGTGGTTGATATCTCATCGGACAGGTGCCGCCACACAACCAGCCGACCTTATTTTATTCTATGTACGGCGAAAACCTGTAAAAGCATGCGGACAAACAAAAAGAATTCGAGAACGATCACCGATCAGCGTAAACTTGGGCAATGTGGTTGTGTCTTCAGGGGCGAAGTTACAGCCGCAGACACGTGGATTGTGGCGTTGAACAGATAGCGAGAGCGCGACGCTCATTGCAGCGACGAGCCGAGGGGATTCCGCTCGCCAGATGCCTCACAAACATTGCACGATGTCGCAGCTTTACTAGTCACCAATTGCTAGATATGTGGTACACAACACGGCTAGGGCAATTCAAGGTGTCCAAGAAAAGACACCTCGTAATAAACACTGTCGCTCAGCTCACGTAAACACGGAGCACGTTGTAACACAGGCAGACGACGCTTGTTGCTCACAGGAGGTTCAATGACGTGGACTGGACATATCGAATCAGATCAGCCGCCTGCGTGACGTCGCGCTTCCAGTACGATACGCACTGGCAATGGGCGGACTGAAAACGCGTTTGGCTGAGCCGCTGTGATCGGTGGCGATTCGCAGCTTTAAAGCCTTGTAATAAATTACAAAGTTTACGCACAGAGCTTAAATCGGTCTGTAAATGATCCTTAGAACTTGCTCTACTGGCGCAATGTGTTCGTTCGAAATCGTCAAAATAGTTTCAAGGTCCCTTTAAGTCAGCCCTCACCAAGTTGTCTGAGCAGAAAATGAGTTATAGTTTTAACGCACAGGGTTACGCGTCTTTAGATGTAGGTTATGGTCGTGATGCAGTGGCGACTGTCGCTGAAAGTTTAAAGAAGTCCATTATGTTAAGTCCGAGCATGGTTGCAGAAAGCGATAGAAAGAAACGTGTCGTAGGTATACCGTACATTCATTGCGTATCTCACAGGCTAAAGAAAGTAGGAAGTAGATACGGCGTTAATGTTGTTTTCACGGCTGCCAATAAGCTAGGTAAGATTTGTGCCGCTGTGCCGAGGAAGAATGAGCGAGTCTAAGACAAGAAGTGGACCGATATTTGTTTCGTAAAACACACCAACAAATTCACTGATTGCCGTACGAGTGTGGTGTATAAGGTTCCTTTCAGCTGCGGGCGCTTCTACGCAGGATAGACGGGCCGCTGCATTAACTGGAGATTATTGGAACATAAGAGATCGCTAACCGGAGGCTCGCCTTCTGATCTACCTTTACATTGTCGAGAGTGTAAGTTCACGTCAAAATTCGATGAATGAGCAGTGTTGTACCGGTATGGAAATGAAGAAACGCGCCTGATGATTGAGGCTTGGTATATCGAGAATAGTGGTAGCGCATGCGTGAGCCAACCATCGACTAATTTGCATAAATATGAAATCAAATGCCCTAATAGTTATCTGCCACGTAGACCCCCACGCGTGCCAGATTGATAAGTTCGCCTATTGCATGGGCATGCGCAGAATAAGTTTTCGTGCCTTCTTTCTTTTCCGCCCATTGTGCGGTTCTTCAGTTATTACTCGGCGTTTGTGGTGTCTTGACTTCTTTCTTGTGTCCGTGTTTGCACGCCCTGTCTTTTTAGAATGTATTCCTATTCTTCTACAGACTTGTAGGTTGCTTGGCAATTGTGAACTCTCTTGTTTTCTCGCCATGCTTTTCAGCATTAGCTTTGTCTTCAGAATATTCATGTTTAGCCTTCCTTAAATACCCTTTCTCAGTTTGACTCTTGAAGTATTTTTCCAATTCGTGGCCATCGTGTAGAAGAACACTATATCATCTGCAAATCTCATAACTTGCGAAGATATTTTAAATGCGAAGCATTTCTTAGCGAACTTCTGCGAGTTTGAGCGTATCTATCTATCTATCTATCTATCTATCTATCTATCTATCTATCTATCTATCTATCTATCTATCTATCTATCTATCTATCTATCTATCTATCTATCTATCTATCTATCTATCTATCTATCTATCTATCTATCTATCTATCTATCTATCTATCTATCTATCTATCTAGCCGCCTACGACTTTGTGCTCTCCTGGCCGTTTCGTTAATCGGATGTATACCAAAATTGGTATAGAATAACATGACCGTATTACGAACATAAATGACAGGTCATAACGTGAAAATCATGACATGCATGTCATGAACAGCATGATTTACATTCCACGGCCTTGGGGCTCTTGCGGCCATTCCGTTAATTTCATATATACCAAAACTTGTATGACGTGACAAGAGTTCATGGCGAACATAATGACAGGTCCTAACGTGCAAATTATGACACGCATGTCATGTGCGGCATGATTTACATGACATGGTCTCGGGGCGCTCGCGGCCGTTTAAATGAATGGATATATACGAAAACTGGTATGACGAGACATTTCGACATGACGAACATAACTGACACGTTGTGACATGAAAATCATGACACGCGTGTCATGCACGTCATTATTTACATGCCACGCTCATGACGCACTCGCGGCCGTTTCGCTAGGTTGATATACACCAAAATTGCTATTGTGCGATGTGACTGTATGAAGAACATGAATAACTGGTGGTAACATGAAAACCATGACATGCATGTCATGTATGTCATGATTTACATGCCACGCTCATGGTGCATTCGCGGCCGTTTCGCTCGAACGTAAATTAGAGGTGGTAACATGAAAATCATGACAAGCGTGTCATGCACGACATAATTTACATGCCACGCTCATGACGCACTCGCGGCCGTTTCGCTGGCTTGATATACACCAAAATTGGTATTGCACGACGCGACTGTATGACGAACGTAACTTAAAGGTGGTAACCTGAAAATCATTACATGCGTGTCATGTACGACATGATTTACATGGCACGCTCATGGTGCGCTCGCGGGCGTTTCGCTAGATCGATATGCACCAAAATTGGTATTGCGTGATGTGACTGTATCAAGAACATGAATAACAGGTGGTAACATGAAAACCATGACATGCATGTCATGATTTACATGCCACGCTCATGGTGCATTCGCGGGCGTTTCACTAGCTTGATATACGCCAAAATTGGTATTGCGTCACGCGCCTGTATGACAAGCGTAAATGAGAGGTGGTAGCATGAAAATCGTGACAGGCAAGTCAAGTGCGACATGATTTACATGCCGCGCTCATGATGCGCTCGTGGCCGTTTCGCTCGCTTGGTATACACCAAAATTGGTATTGCGCAACGTGACTGACAAACATATATGACAGGTGGTAACTTGAAGATTATGATATGCATATCATTTACGACATGATTTATATGCCACGCTCATTGTCCGATCGCGGCCGTTTCGCTAGCTTGATATACACCAAAATTGGTATTGCGTGATGCGAATGTACGACGAACATAAATGACAGGTGGTAACATAAAAACCATGACATGCATGTCATGTATGGCATGATTTACATGCCACGCTCATGGTGGACTCGCGGTCATTTCGCTCGTTTGATATACACCAAAATTGGTATTGTGCGATGCGACTGTATGACGAACATAAGTGACAGGTCCTAACATGCGAATTATGCTATGGATGTCATGTACGGTATGATTTACATGACACTGTTATGGTGCTCTTCCGGCCGTTTACATGACTGGATATATACCAAAATTGGTATGGCATGACAGGAGTGCGTGATGAACATAAATGACCGGTCATGCAGTGTATATACCAGAATATACGTTTCATTGGCATGGTATATAGCACATGGTGCATGCACGCGTGTATGGCAAACATGCGATATATGATGAACTAGATGCCATGGCATGAATGATTTCATTTTGCTCAAAAATAAACAAAGGGATGTATGCAGCTCTTTGCTGGCTGCTTCGCATTACATCGATTCCCACAGTGCGTGGGATCTGCAGGATTTTTCGTTTTCTTGAATTTTTATTTCTGGTCCTTTCCAGTGCAGTAATACGAATGCTTTGTAATGAACAATACAAGACGACAAGAAAGCAGCCAAGCAAGCAAGCCGCGACATTAATGGTAGCCACGCGACACGAGCCTGTGCTGACTTGACTTTGGCTGCTTGACGCCCGCCGTTGCGTGACATTCGCCCCTGACGCCCCTTGCTGTTCCGTGACGTTTATACGTGAATAAATCACGTGAAGTTTGCGTGGATTCCCTGTACAAACCTGGGAAAACGTTTCCGTAAGCCTATTCGTGACGCCAAGATGGCCAACGAGACCCCTCTTTACTGTCGGGCGTTCACGTCTCCTGCGGCACCGTGTATCCTCAGTGATATCCACCCATTTTCTCCGTCTCAGGTGAATCGGATGGGGAGGATTGGTTGAGCAGAGACGAACGAGTTAACGACACTAACAAATGGGACGATCAAATGAACCTGGGCCACGTCGTGTTTTATCTCGCGGAAATCTCGGAACTGTGGTATCACAACCACCAGGCTCGCATTCCAGCTTAGTCTGTTTTCAAGACTTCTATGGAGGAGTTGCAGAAACAACAAGACAACTTTCCTGCACAGCAACACTTCATGCGAAATGGCGGTGCATTCTGTCCTTCATACAACTGTTACGCGCAGTGTACCGTTTCACGTGGACATATCCAGACTAGAGGGCAGAAGCGGCACACGCAAAGGAAAGCGCGCGTAGCGTCTCCCTTCCAGCCCGGTCATAGGCAAACCAGCGCCTCCGCGTTGGTCAAACACGCGAAACGCTACACGGCACGGAACTGTACCAAGAACGGGACGCACCACAATGGTGCATAAATATTTGTAGTGCAGGAAAGCTACCTTTGGAGGTTTTGCAACTCGACACCTTTGGGCGGCCTACGGCGCGCAAGCTTGATGCCGAGCAGCGCTTGCGTCAACGTGCGCAGCAACCAGCCAAAAACTACACGGGCAACATCGAGGATCTCCTGAATCCATCCAATCTAGGGTGACCATGTGAGACTCGGGATCAGGACCCTCGTTTGATTCAACATCACCTGCAACCAGCAACAATAATTTGATCACAACACAGCTCATATGCGAAAGAAAACCTGCAGCTCGCTTTACACAGTGACATAAATCATGTGGGCATGACACCGCAATAAAACATCTATCGTCACACTTGACACAAGCAGCAAAAGGTAGGTGAATAACCTGGAATAACATAGGACGTAAGTGCGTCGTTCTGGCAGCGGTGCCGTAGCCAAGGTCCGCAGCCTTCGACGAGCGCTTATGTGCTGCCCATTGCGAACAGGTGTAAGTCAGTGGTTGCCGATGTTTCCAGATGAGCTTGCTGACAGAATCAGCCACTGGTGACCGTTCTTGTCCGACGTACTTTTTGATAGAATCCGCATTTGGACAGACGAGTGTCGTAGACTGTTCTTGCTTGCGCAGCCAAGAAACCAGTGACCAAGAACAGATACCGAAGGGCAGCCCTGGAATAACATAGGACATAAGTGCGTTATACTGGGACGCGATTCTCGATATATCCACCTTGTGGATGATCCATTTCGGTGGAGCACGTTCAGTTACTGGAAAACACGGCGAGCTGTGACGTCATGGCGCTGTTGACCACGCCGACGCACTGAATCCGCCAGCACATTCCCAGCGTAAAGAGAAAGAAAGTGGACGAAATGTACAGTAAGAGCACACTTAAACAAACTTTACAAGTCTCAACTTCCGTATAAACATGTTCAGATGTTTCATAACGATGCACGGAATGCGTACCGACCTTTCAGGTGGGCGCCCGCGTTTAACCTAATTCAAGGGCTAACGTGATTAAGTTCATGCACGGCCTCCGAGATGTGTATCCAAAAGCGGATCTCCGGGGGCAGCATTCGCTGTGATGAAAAGCATTCCATCTATCTCATTTGTGTCGAGAGTTGTGAAACCTTCGTGACGTTAAAATGACGTTGCGGAAGAAGGACCGGGAAAAAAAGGGCGCGCTGCTCACCGAGCTCCAGCCAATCAGTTGAGGCCGAAGTGGATACATCGAGAATCACGCCCCTGGCAGCGGCGCCGTTCCCAAGGTCCGCAGCCTTCAACGAGCGCTGATGTACTGCCCATTGCGAACAGGTATTAGCCAGTGGTTGCCGGTGTTTCCAGATGATCTTGACGACGGAATCAGCCACTGGTGACCGTTGTTGTCCGACGTACCTGTTGATAGAATCCGCATTTGGACAGACGAGTGTCCTAGATTCTTCGTGCTTGCGCAGCCAAGGAACCGGAGACCAAGACCAGGTTCCGAAATAAGGGCGGCCGGATGATGCTACAAGCAGCGGTGGTTGCTTTCGTTATTTTGTTGTTGCCGTTTGGCTGTTGTGTCCTATTTTCTTACAGTAGGGTCGAGCAGTCGTTGTTCCTCTGCTCGCTTAGACCGGACGGCGGGATCCGCTCTCCGTCGCCACGACCCTAAGCAGCGGCGTCCATTGCGGGAAAGACCCTCCGCCAGCCGGCGAGTTTCTATTGGCTACTGCGTTGGAGCGCCCCTAGCGGTGAAACCCTACATGTCTGCCAGCCTGGTGGCAGACATGTCACCGCCCCGTTTTAAAGGGGACGCTCATAGCATCCATCCATCCACCCTCAGAATCTTTCCGATGACGGGATGGTGGAGCCCTCTCTTGGCGTAGTGGCGAAACTCGGCGGCTGTTTCGCTTGGAACTCCGTAACCGCGGATGTGCCTAGAATATACTGGCTAGTGTGCTGAGCGGAGGGGGTTTCCTATGGGAGGAGGTGGCAGAGCCGGTGATGCCTTCCAACTTTCGCCGGCAGGCGGCGACGCTTGTCGCAAAGGTGTAGCCCGCGCGCCGGTTTGGTCGGCGTGTCTTCGTCTTAGTGCCTCCGCAGCTTTATAACTGCTCCGTGCCTCGTGTCCGAATTTGTCTGTTTTTATTGTGTTTGCACTGTTCTTTGTATACGCACGTGTAAATGAGAACTGCAAAGAGTATTGATGCAGCGGGCGAAGCATCAGGGCAGGCAGAAAACATGCTTCGTGCCGCTGTGTCGGAGTGGCTATCGCATTTTCTGTTGATGTACAGATGAAGTTTTTCACTAATATTTTTGTATTAAGCAACTGTGTGAGTATTTTCCTGCCCGTTAAACATTTTCCACTGTGTTTTGCTCATTTAAGAACTGGTGTTATGACTATTTGTATTGTGTCTCTTCTGTTGAGCGTTTTTTCACATTTATGTGTGTGTTTTGAACATTACGAACAGCGTTTACGTGAACGAGCTCAGCAGACCGGTGAGTCCTTTACGAGCTACATCGAAGGCGTCCTGGACTTCTGCAAGAAAGCCGACGCAGCCATCTCTGAGTCTGACAAGATCAGGCACATTATGAAAAGCATCGACGACGATGCCTTCACCATTCTGCTCGCCAACAACCCTCGTACTGTGGCTGAGGTGATCACGCTCTGCCACAGCTACGAGGAGCTGCGCCGGCAGCGGTTGCTGAGCCGTCGACATCCATCGCGCGACGCCGATCTCGCCGGCTTGTCGGCCATTTCTGATCAGTCCGCCTTGTTCGCCGAGATCAAGTCATTCGTGCGCGAGGAAATTGCCCGCTAGTTCTCTCTACTGACCTTCCCTCACCCGTAGCATGTTGAACAGCCGTCGACCACACTGCTGCCTCCCTTACACCGATCTATTCAGCGGGAAATCATGGAGGTCATGCCGGAATACCACCAGCCCCCTCCGGCGCCTGCGCCACTCAATTACGCGCAAGCTGTAGCCAGGTCACCCCAAGCGATCCTTGCGGCTGCCCCACTTACTTACGCCGAAGCCGTCGCCAGACCTCAGGCCTTCGAAGCGAGTGTGTCGGCTGCGTACGCCGACGTCATCTCTAGGCCACCACTACAGCCCATCATGCAGTAGTATCAGCAGCCGGCCCGTCCACCGCGTCAGGTGCCATGGATGAGACCTACCCAGGCAAACCGACGACGCAGTTTCGACAACCGCCCCATCTGCTTTGCATGCGGTTGCGCCGGTCACGTCGCCCGCTCTTGCAATCGCGTGCAGCCGCCTCGAGTCGCCTCAACTATCCCCAGCCAGTCAAGCCACGCGTATTACAATTCACCGCCGTCTATGTCACCGTCCTCTCGCCCTGCTACATCTACGCACCGTTCATCGTCACCACGACGCCGCTCAATGTCCCAGATGCGGCCACGTCCGGTCCCACGCGACCAGGAAAACTAGTCGTCGCAGTCCACGAGGAAAGAGCTGCGACGCTATCGAACAGCGAAAGCCCTCAGCGAAGCCCCTCGAAAGTGATAGACGTGTTTGTGGACGGTGTTCGCACATCTGCCCTTATCGACACTGGAGCCGCCGTATCCGTTATTGACGCAAAACTTTACTGCGAAAAGTGACGACGCCACTTTCCGGGCTCTCCCTCCGTACAGTCAGCGCCCAAAGTATTCACCCTGCAGCGGTGCGCACAGCCCGCGTCATGATAAAGGATGCCCTGTACGCCGTCGAAGTGATCATAATTCTGCATGCTCTCACGACGTCATCCTAGGATGGGATTGTCTCGCCCGCCACGACGCCGCAATTCATTGCGCACCAGCCGAAATAGGGCTCTCACCATTTTCTGATTTGACGCCGGCAGACAGTCCATCGGCTGCGAGCAAGGTACTCGTCAAAGACGGCACCAACGTGCCTGCAAACTCGTCAACGGCGGTATCAGTCTACTGCGCCTGTCTCTCAGACACCGTTGCACCCCTCTGGCCATCTGACCGTGCTTGTACGAGGAAAGGCTTGCTGCTGCCTTTCGCGACCGTGCAACTCTCTCAGGGCAGCCCCTCTATTTTTGTGATCAACCCATACCCGTACAGTGTTACGTTGGTGCAAGGGGAATGTCTGGGCAGCGTGGAACCCCTACACTGCAAACGGGTTTGAGCCTTTTAGGGAGTTTTGGGCTCGACGCATAACGTGCATCCAAAAGGTACTACGCAAAACCCCCTTAAAAAGGAGGTTCAAAAGGAGGTTTTATTTACATCCTTTAAGGGAATGATTAGACGGAACTAAGGAGGTAAATTCGTGTTTTCATTGAACTCATTCTGAGGGCTTGAACGGAGCGCATTGGAAGTTTTTCTGGTTCTTTTGAAAGCTTTTAAAGCCTCCTTTTGGAGGTAAAGTTGGTGTCTTTATGTAACCCATTTTGGAGGCTTGAACAGAGCGCATTGAGAGTTTTCCTGCTTCTTTTGAGAGCTGTTAAAGCCTCTTTTTATACGAGGCCCTAGAGCGGTCGCGAAATGAAAAAAAAAGTATATTTTAGGCACTGTATTACGTTTACCGGCCAATTTCCGCTACTATTCATCACTAGGACATAATAGAAAATGGACATCAAAGTACTTATGCACAACCACGATATTTGCATACAAGTACGCACGACATAGGAATCCAACTCGCGACCACACGCACTTAAAGCAAGCACTATAACCATTACACCACAGCGCCACCGCTTGCAAGCCCGCTTTTTTGTGGGCTTACATATGTACCAATGTATGTACAAAGCGGCTGGTAACCCGTCGGCAGAACTTCGAACTTCTGCTCTTGTACCATCGGCGTGTGTTTGCTCTTGCGGAAGGTCAATACATGATTTGTGGGGCGTCATGCAGGCCGAGCCGATCGACGTAAACACCCTCGGCTCCGAATTCTCCGGTTCACCGTGTCGTGCCGCTAGAAAAATTATAAACGTGTGCCCTCTTCGCTCGCGCTAAATTCGTGAATACCAGCGTGACAAAGGTATCTTCAGATGAGCGAACGGATGTGCATTCCATGAGCGTATGCTGTGGAGCAATTTTCATTATTTCTGCAGCCGCGAACTGCGCGCGTCCAGATGCGGCAGCGTGTTCTGAGCGGTTCGAACGCCGCCTGCGTTCTCATATGAAAGTTACACATGCAGATTCCCGACTTAGAAGAACATTGTAACGCGCCTACATTAATTGCATTTAATGCGCGCTTACTACCGCGAGCTACACGCAGGGGCAGCAGCGCGCTCTGAGCAGGTGAAAGAAAATCTGTTTCCGCAATTAGCGCTTATTCGCAATGCACTTTTTAGCGCGGCATACAGTGGTTCTCTATGACTCATATTCAGTATTTAGTTGCTTCCATACTCGAAGACTACCTACTACATTACTCATTAACCTTTTTGTTAAGCATCACGCCTCCGCGTGAAAGCGAATACCCGACACTTGCCCCAAGGTCAAGCACAATTTCCCCAAATTTACCAGTGACAGGTCCCCTGCAAAATGAAAAAGGCAATGTGCTTGCACTTCTCTCTTGATAACGACCATGTGTATTTGGCCCTCCTCTAGCACAGATGATGTAGTACGAATTAAGAAATAGGCATTACCGCCTTCCTCAATGAAACAGTGGTTATTCAGAAAATGATGGTTCTTTTGAATTATTAGTATGGTATTTTCACAGCAGCAGACACGTTGGCTTGTTCGCAATTATGAAGTTCACATTCATAACACAGAAACATGAGGACTGTAGCAAATATGCAAAAAACTGGAAACACTCTATCATATGTAAACTCCTTCGACCACCTGCTCATTATGTGAAACTTTATTTACACAACAGGCACTTTCAATTATGCTACTATGGATGAAAGATCACCCAATCTACGTTAGAACACTGATTTCTGCCTAACTTTTCGTTGTCTATCTGTCCTCTACAATGTGTCATAATGCGTGCATCATCTCTTCAACTCGTTTGGTAATAAAACACAAGCAGTTATATTGAGCAGACAGTGTTTCAGCAATTTGTTTTGCATGCACAAGTTCATTTCTTTCATTTCTATGCACGACAAGTAGTCATACTTCAATTGATACAAGAACCAGTTGTTGCAATATTTTATTGGAATCAAAACAGTAGCAGTCTCATGTCAATGTAAGGATATATATATTTCTGTCATGGCGCACACAACCTACTCCCAATACTGAACACGTGGAACAACATATACAGTAGAACCAGAGCACTATACATAATTCACAGCAGTAAAACAACACGAAACTGGGGTGTAAAATCATATCATAATGCACACTGACATGTGCATTTCAGCGTGCCAGTATGTAAGTACAATCCAAAGAAATGGGATACCCCAGAAACTTGGTGTCAGCCTACACATGAAGGCAACTAAATTAGTACAAAAGGCTAGCATCACTTTTGAGAAATATGCAACCGTGAAGACAGGTTGGTTCTACGGCTTTTGTTGCGTTAGTTTGCCATATGACATCAAAACATGTCACACATGATTGTGCAGTTAAGCTTCCTGCAGAAAAGACCAAAATAGACCTCTGGTGTTGACAGTAGGTCCACTTACCAAAATTCATAAAAGCATTCAGCAATGCCCACAAAATGACAAGGTTGTCTTCACATATTGTACTGTACATATTTACTCACAGGTATCTGAAAACCATTGTAAATTTCTGGACGTGTGCTTGCGAACTTGTCGGCATAATCGCACGACTGCAATAGGCTTCCCAAGCAACGCTTAGCGGCGCTGCTGCTCTTGACAGGCAGCGCCATCTCTGGCAGAAAAAGAGAAACTGGGGTGTTAGCAGCGCGCGTTTTGCCTTCTCTCCACCGCGTTGCCGCTCGCTTTGCACGTGCAGAGCTCTCGCGGTGCAGTTGCGCCGCCTCACAATGTACCGCTTGCAGTGCGGCTTCAAAAGGATTTTCAAGCATGACTGGCACTTCCGAAAAGCGAACTTGATAAAATGAGAAAGGCTCGTCAATCCCGTTAATGGTGAAGAGCAGACGATCGACAACCACGACGCCCAACTCAAAGCGAAATGCATTTCCCAAGTCGCGATTACACCGTGTAGGACGTATACCTAGAGGTAAGTCTCATTTTGTCATGTTAAAGATGAATAATGGTTCTCATGCACTCCGAAATGAAGCCGTACACGCTATCGATGTTCTGCGGCGTGGACTACGAATCATATGGTTGTTGTTTTGATATGGCATGCTTACAGTAGCAGCCGTGTACTTTCATGAACAAACGTTTGCGGCGTGCGAAAAAAAGATTATACGGCCATGGCACTGCTTCCTGAGAAGGTTAGAGTCAAGTCCTCCGCGCCGCTGGAGAATCACCCGCCGATTAAGACGCGAGGCAGCTAGCTGAGCTTTAACCACTGTGAAGCAAAATGAACTGCTCGCCTCGTTTTTTCGGCTCTCGCGTCATGCTTGCAGTCTCTTTTTATGATATCGACTTGACAGGCGTATAAAAAATGCTGCGTGAACGCGGCTAGAAAATCGCACAAAGTCAGAAGGTGGTTACTCCAAGGTTGCAATTGCAAAGCATGTATTAAGTGCCAGTTATATTTAGCGGCTTAAATATATATCACCCTAATAAAGTGACAAAAAATTACACCATCTCCCGCTAAAGGGGACCATGAGGCGATGCGAAGCCGGAGCACTTGCACGATCGCGTTCCGTTAGCGTTCGTTGGGCATGCTACCGACCTCGCGTCGTGGAACGTGAAGAGGGACGCTACGCGCGTCGTATCTTCCATCTAGCCTGGCCGTTAATTCTCACAGGGCGAGCAGGGAACGCGGTCGACAGGCGGGCGAGAGGGGGGCAGCGTAGGAGAGGAAGGGGAAGGGGAGGGGACGCGCATGCGCTCGAGCTCATCGCGGCGTTGCGCAGGAGAGAATTTCGGCATGTCTAGCCCGCGTTTCAGAGGAAGAGTGGAAAGGGGGAGGGGAGAGGGAAAGTGGGGAGGGGAAGGGGAGAGGGAGAGTGGAGTGGGGATGGGAGAGGGGAAGGGGAGAGGGTGAGTGGAGAGGGGGTGTGTGGAGAGGGTATGCGCATGCGCAGTAAGGGTGGTCACGCCGCACACCACCACCACCACCACCACCACCAGATTGAGCTCCGCCTTAAGATACTTCGCATCTAAAAACAAAGCAAACCTGCAGAACGATGTCAAAGCTTGCTGCAAATGCATGACGTCCGTTCCGGCGTGATAAAGCAGCCTTCCCCACGCGTGAAATGCAGGCGCCGAACTTCTGAAGATGTGCCGAGTTCAGTTCAATTCAACCAACCGTGCAATGCTAACGGTATAACGCGAATAATGCTAACGGTATAACGGTATAACGCTGTCAGCTATCCACGCTTGCCGCCTTTATTTCTCGTACGACACGCCCGGGAAACGATACAGTTTAACACGTGAATCGCGTGCCTTGGTGTTGTCTGCACTGTTGTGGCTGGCCGCTAAACCACATTACTTCGGACCATGCTTGCGCTTCCGCGGGGTCGCTTCTGCCATCGCGGAAATGCGCAGCTTCACACAGCAAGCCTCTCGCTTCAACGTACCCAGCTGACGGCCCCCCCAGTTACCCGCACCGAGAGAAGAACGCGTGCGCACGTGCGCTACCGCTACCGTGAAATGGGCTGAGTCGGCCGCGCAGAAGGTTCAGAGCTTTCCGACAGAGCCGCAGCGCGGCTGGCGCGGCGCTGTCGTCGCGCCGCAAACTTGAGCTTGGGTTCCTTATATACCAGTACTTCAAATATGCATAATTAGTACAGCTATGTTTCAATGTTTTCATGCCAGCCAGTGCCACCTGCAACTCTAAAGCTCTGCATCTTTAACTCCTCACTTTATGGCTTATGCATAATTACCCCATTCAAAATTACTCCAAGTATCATGGCTGCGAAGTCAACTTGGAATTTCGCAATCACATGGAGTGAACAAAATTTTCCTATATGTAGTGACTGGTGGCTTTGCACATTAGGGCTTGATATCTCATGAGGTTGAATAAAAATTGACCACAAATTTATAGAGGCTGTAACACAGTCAGGATTTAAGTTAATACTAGTTAAACAAAATGCGAAAACAAAACCACAACACACAGAAACGAAGGGGACAGGACGACGCACTGCTAACAACTGAAGTTTAGCACGTGCTTGGCTTTTTTATTCATGTTTGTGCTCTTTCTGTGGATGTGTGGTTATTAATTCTTGTAATTTTTTCGTACTCTGTGTTTATATCATTCTGTGGTTTCGATTAAACTTCACTTGCTTGTAGCGCGTCGTCCTGTCCCGTTCATTTCTCTATGTTGTGATTTTTTTCGCACCTTCTTTAATGACGAGTATACACCAACTCTGGTATCCTCCCTGTCGAGAGACACTTCGTATATAGAGAAACTGGCCACCCTGTATACGAAGTGTCTCTCGACAGGGAGGATACCAGAATCTTGGAAGAATGCCAACATCATCTTGATCCATAAGAAAGGGGACGTCAAGGACCTGAAAAATTACAGGCCCATCAGCTTACTGTCCGTTGTCTACAAGCTATTCACAAAAGTAATTGCTAACAGAATTAATACGACATTAGAGTTTAATCAACCAAGGGACCAGGAAGGATTTCGTACAGGCTTCTCAACAATAGACCATATTCATACTATTAATCAGGTGATAGAGAAATGCGCGGAATACAACCAACCCCTATACATAGCCTTCATAGATTACGAGAAGGCATTTGATTCGGTGGAGACATCAGCAGTCATGCAGGCACTGCGGAATCAGGGCATCGACGAAGCCTATATAAACATAATGGAGGAAATCTACAGCGCATCTACAGCCACTATAGTCCTTCATAAAGAAAGCGACAGAATCCCAATAAAGAAGGGCGTACGACAGGGAGACACGATCTCTCCAATGCTATTCACCGCGTGTTTACAGGAGGTTTTCAGGGCCCTAGATTGGGAAGAATTAGGGATAAGAGTTAATGGAGAGTATCTCAGTAACCTGCGATTCGCTGATGACATTGCATTGATGAGTAACGCGGGAGACGAATTACAGCTCATGATTACTGAACTGGATACGGAAAGTAGAAGAGTAGGTCTGAAAATTAATATGCATAAAACTAAAGTAATGTGGAACAATCTTGGCAGAGAACAGCGCTTTGCGATAGGTGGCGAGACACTGGAAGTTGTAAAGGAGTACGTCTACTTAGGACAGGTAGTAACCGCGGAGCCGAACCATGAGAGTGAAATAACTAGAAGAATAAGGATGGGATGGGGCTCATTCGGCAAGCATTATCAAATCATGAATGGTAGTCTACCACTATCTCTCAAGAGGAAGGTATATAACAGCTGCATCTTACCGGTACTTACCTACGGAGCAGAAACCTGGAGACTTACAAAGAGGGTTCAACTTAAATTGAGGACGACGCAGCGAGCGATGGAAAGGAAAATGATAGGTGTAACCTTAAGAGACAGCAAGAGAGCAGAGTGGGTCAGGGAACAAACGGGGGTTAAGGATATCATAGTTGAAATTAAGAAGAACAAATGGATATGGGCCGGGCACGTAGCACGTCGGCAGGATAACCGGTGGTCATTAAGGGTAACTGACTGGATTCCAAGAGAGGGCAAACGCGTGAGGGGAAGACAGAAAATTAGGTGGGTAGATGAGATTAAGAAGTTTGTAGGTATAACGTGGCAACAGAAAGCACAGGACCGGGTTGATTGGCGGGACATGGGAGAGGCCTTTGCCCTGCAGTGGGCGTAGACAGGCTGATGATGATGATGATGATACACCAACTCGCCCAACTGTCCTGTTAGGACTTAAGTTTGCTGAATAACGCTGGCTCCACTCAGCCTCTTTTCAACACAGTGCGAAATTTTAAAATGCACACAATATCGGAAAGGTTGCACACAGAATTGTGCATAACACTCAGCCTCAATCCCAGTGTTCGCTCAAATGTAGTAAGATGTACGAGAGGTTCTACATAGTGTATAGTGAGGCACCATAGTGTTCTCGCAATCGTGGGCATTGGCAAGGGGTTCCAAATGAGGCACTTGCCCCCCCCCCCTCCCCCTAAAGACACACCAGCACTTGGCCTCACCCAGGCTACACCAGTGCTCTCCCGCTTACTCGCCCGCTATGTTACACCAGCTTGCACCCCTTAAGGCAAAATCCTGTTGACACTGATGCGCACAATAGACTGTCTTGAGCACAAACAGGTGGGCGAGCAACTATTGCAGCTTTTGCAGAAGTGTATTGCTGAAAATGACACAAAAAAGAAGCCCTTAAGTTTGTAGTGTGCACGTACCTCACAGGAGTACGGCCACTAGCGTGGGTTCGGACTTAGCGAGCCACAGGGCCGCGTTTGCCGTCGCCTCGCGTGAACTAGCGCGCCGCTGCACACGTACGTTCGAGCGCAAAGGCGCCGAGCGCAACGCGGCAAGTACACAGTACTGCTCTCGAGATCCGCAATAGTTTATTGCCTGCGGCAACACCACAAAACGCCGTACAACGCCCGCTCCCAAAGGCGGCGGGAGAAGCAAACAGGCTTCACCACGCCACGGGCGAAAATACAACACAAATGGTGCCGCTAGCACGTCTCCGCGGGCAACGGGCTCACGGCGACACGCCGCTGAGAGAAAACGGGTCTCTCGCGACTATGCTGCGTACTCTTACGATCTGTGACCACAGGGCCCGATCGCTCGAGTGAGGGCAAACTCCGCTCGCGTTGGGGGCTTCGATAAGTACGGTTTCGGCGTAGTACGACCACGCGCGAATGCACCGCACCGCTCTTCAGCCTAGCGTTCGGAAAAGGACAACGTAAGGTAAGCGCTCGCCGCTGGCGCAAGGCACCGTTAGCGAGTTCCGTCCGAGCGAGCCCAAAAGAGGAGCCGACGGACGGGAGAGAAAATGCGTGCTTACCCCACGAGGTCCAGAGAGGGTCTCTCTCTCTCGCTGCGCGAAACGTCTCGTGGGACACGAAACTCGAGCGCAGCGCCCCCAGTCGAGGTCCGGCGCCGGGAGAGAGGAGGTTAACGTCACTCCCCGCTCGCCCAGCGCCGTAAGACGGCGGAGGAGAGGAACGGCATGACCGGACGTGGTGATGGCAGAAATAGGCGAAAACCAGCGCAATGGCGACGGGCATGCCTCAATCCCCACAAGTTTTCTGCATCCATAAAATGATTATCCATGAACGTCTTAACCAGACTCACACTTGACTATCCTTACTGCAGACATTTTGACAAAGAACCAAATAAATACAAAATTGAGATACTGCTAATATTTCCTTGTGAGCTTTTCACTTAGTTTACACAGGGCGAAAAATACACGCAAGTAAAAAAATACGAAACAACACCAGAAGTGTACTCTTGTCATGTTTACCATCATTCGGGTAGTTTTGATGTAAGTAATGTAATCATTACAAGTGCGCTGTAAAAGGGGTGTGAATGTTGGTAAAGTCTTCTTGATCAACCGCAGCTACTCTGTTTAGGAGTGAGGACTGGGCAAGTTGGTATTGATCCATGGCAAAAAAAAACAAAGAAAAACAGTGCACTTCTAATGAATATAAAATAAGGCCTGGAAACAAGAACAGCACTATCACCCTGTTAAAGTGTGTCAACAGTCATAATACTGTGTATTGATCATGCAAAACAGCGAAGTAACGAGAGGGAATAAATAAGGTGATTCAACAACGTGGTTCAAAACAGATTCAACTGACTTGTATCAATGCAATTAAATTAGCCTTGCAAATCTCCTAATGGCTAAGAATATGCACATGTAACCTTGGCAAGTTCCACTGCTGATATGTGACTGATGAAAATGCATTCCTTTCATGCCGTTCAACAGATGTTCATTGTTTTCTGTTTTCACTGTTTTCTGGTTTTCATTGTTTTCACTAGCGCATATGTTCACCCTTTTTGATTTTGTCACTTTGCAGTTCGCGTATGTGTTTTGCCTTTGAATGTGCACATGTTTCTGCTGCTCTGTCTTTTATTTTTTTGCTCAACAGTGCCTCATGCACTTCTCAAGCTACCATTGTCGCTTTTTGGTCGAGGCGCATTTCTTGTATTTTGCTGGCATAAACGTTCATTCATTCAATACCATAAAATGCATGTGCTTCCCAATACACAGTCACTTAGCAGATGTCTGTCACATAATATGGCGTTCATTATATCGCTTTAACGTGATTTATTCTTTCGAGCTAAATCAATCCAGATAATGACGTTTATGCATGCCTAGATATTCTATTTTACTGTACCTTGATACATATGTAGCAAGGTACAGTGCATATATACCTTAATATGGTACAGGGCTGGGCAGAGATACTCATAAAAGTATTCCGGAATACAGATATCAAAGTACATGAACTGGAAGCCTAAAATACAGATACTGAGATACATTTGCCTTTAACGTAGCGGGATATTTCGGAGATACTTTTGCAATAAGACGAAGAAAGTATTCCGGAATACAGTTACAGCGATACAGATACTGGAATACTATTTTTTCAATCATGCTCATACTACGCAAAGACACTTATTAGTGCAGCATAATGTTGTAATTAAAGTTACAGCGCATAGAAACGTTCAGTTCATTCATTTATTTATCACAGTACCCAAAGCGCCATTAAGACATTGCAGGGGAGGGGGGTGGGCAAAGTACATAATTAGTAATAATGAAATAATTACATGTATCAATATCAATAAAAATACACTATTTCACAGCAACAGTAACAAGGATTGGACACCGAAATCGACATACTTTGCGAACAAACTAAGCTATGCTAGAAATATCAAATCAAATCATCAAATAGCACACTTCAAGCAAGTCACTCGAATCACTAATGAACACCAGTGAATTGAGGAAAAGCCCACATTTATTTTGAAGATCTGCTTTGCTGAGAAGGTTGCTGTGTAGGCTTCTCAAATAGGCTGTCTTCTAATAGCATCGGTTCAGCCTCAGCACAAGACTTACGAATCAAAAAAAGGTCTGTCTACCGCTGAAGGCGAGCACAAATTCGTGTTATAGTGAATAAATATCGCCTTCATAGCCGGATTGCCCTGCAGCGTGGCGATATCTCTTCTCGGGTCATCTAGATACCGAAACACTTCCGCCCTCTCTTGGGTTGTTCTGACCGTTCAGAATCCGAAGTCTGTCCCCACCTTCGGAATCCTCAGCCGTCTGACCCTGTCGGCTTCAAGGACGCTGTCACCACCACCGACGCTACCAGCATCCATTTCAGAAAGCCGCAACAGGCGAAGTCGGCTCCGGCGGTGGGAGAGCCTGCTACCACAAAAGACCGTTTCACGCATGTAATCAATTAGGAACGCACCCTGACATTGGAGAGGTGGCTGAAAGCGCGTCACTTCCACCTCTTAACCACCTTCTAGTTCTAGTCGTCTTAGCCACCTTCTAGTCACTTCCGCCGCGACTACGGGAACTGCTTTTGGAAGTGCCGCCGCTTTCATAAGTGAACGCACGCGAAGCATTGCAAAGCCTTTTCCAAGGCGGGATCCGCGCGGGGGGTCGCGAAGTAATGTCTTGCCACCCGAAAAAAATTAGGCGTGCTGCAATGACCTTGAGAGACAGCGACTTTCGTCGGCAGAAGCCGACAACACTGCCCCCGCGATTCTGCCGTCTGCGGCGTCGCGCGCTTTACCACATGGACCATTCTGTGCTTGAGGGGAAACCATCGCCGCCCTATCTGTCGGCGACCGGCGGCGCGCCTTTGCTTGTCTTGGCACAAAAAAAAAAATGCCATTCCCCCATTGGAAACACGCTTCAAGTCATTTCTCATTTCCGACACAAAAAGCAATGTAACGAGATACTCGTGTCCTGCATAGTATCGCGATACAGGCGATACATCGTAAATGTATTTCACTACTGAGATACAAATACAATTTTTAAATGTATCTCGATGCAGAAATACAGATACTCGAAAGTATCTCTGAAATACTATTGCGATACTCTTGTATTGCGATACTGCCCAGCCCTGATATGGTATTTCAGGAGACAGGCAGAGTGCGCAATCCAACTTGTTGTCGAAAGGTCTTCTCACTTACTGATAATCTGTGCTTCGGTGGGTTCTCACAGTTGCATGGCGGCGGAAGGATGTTCAGGGTAGTTCACAGTATCCAAGGTAGATGCTGCAAAACGAGAGCGCACGGACATGTCACACGTCAATGCGCACAAATCGACACTGAGACGAAGGATCAGGGTTCAGAGTTCTTTATTTGCCCGTAATAATGGTAGTTACAATTGGGGATTATACAGATACAGAGGGAGGTCCCAAAGTTGACAGAGTGTACAGGGGACACCCCATAAGAAATGAGTAAACAAAAGTATGTTTAATGCAGCTAAATATGTACACAAAGTACACAATATGTAGACAAGAGAAACAAATGAAGTTTGAGAACAGAATAAATAGAAAAGTAAGTTGGCCTTTAGGCACATTTCATCACATGGTAACGTGATATCTGCAGCCTTCTTTTTGCTTTAGTGTATATTCCCTGAAAGCATTCTGCTTCATTCATGCTTTCGCAAGCAAGAAAATTATATCGTGCAAACGCCTTTTTCAGGGCGCACTCGTGCGTCGATTGACTGGTCGTGCGAAGCACGAGCTATATTCACAAGAATTTCAAAACACGCATCACACATCGTCGCTATGTGATCTTAATTACTCTTTTTTTGCTTTTTCACTGCACTTTTCACGCGATGAAGTGCTCTGAACGACACCTACAGATGCCCGAGCGACGATAAGACGCGCAAACAGAGAGGACATAAGTATTACTTACCATTTTTGTTTCTGACTGTGCCACACACGCAGGGTGCCCATCACCTGCTTGGTAATACACAGCGGCACGCTCGCTTGAGTCGACGGGCCGCCGCGACTATCCAGCTCGCAGTGCGGCATGTTGCACTGTCGTCAAACCAGAGAACATCTATACCACTGTCAAACCACGCATTTCACATCCAGAGGCGAGAACACAGTGGGCTGCAGGCACAGAACGCGCACACACGGCCGACACAGCTGATCACTTGAGAAGCGGCGTCAGCCAAGGTGCGATATGGCGAATACCGTGACGGCTCCGCTTCGGCACCACGCCGCGGCTTCAACGACTCTGTTCTCGCGTTTCTTTCTTGTTTTCTTGTTTTTTTTTTCTTCGCGCGCGCATGCGTCATGAAGTTTCCCTTCGGTTGCACCTCTGGCCTCTGGCGCCTCGGTGCTGGCAGGCCTAGGGGCCGCAGCTGCCGCAGCCGCCAAGGTCGAAGGTCGCTCTCTCGGAACACATGCAGGCCCCGTTCAGGGGACCGCTCGAGGAGAGTCGCGTATATCTTTTTATTTGGGCTGTCTGTGCACATGATTTTATTCAGTGCTCTGAAGCATACCGCCTCTAGCCATTATGTTGGTGCGTGCGGTGCCGATCGGCCAAAACGAGGGTTCGCAGGCTTTTCCTTTTAGTTTCTTTATTTATTTACTTCTATCTTTTACTCCCCCCCCCCCCCCCCCGCCTCCGCGCAGCGGCGTATATGCCCGCCAGCACTGAAGGCATTATAGAAAGCTTCGGAAAAAATAGAAAAAAAAAAACATGCCAGAGACGTGAGATGGGAGTTTTTTTTTCATATAGTGAATTTACCTCTTTTATCCCACATAATTTTGTAACGAAGTAAAATTGAGGACGCAGAACCTTATTACACCCACCTCATTACACCCTGAGGGAGTACCGTCTAGATGCAGGTAGTATTAAGGAGGATCGTGGCCCTTAAAATGCCCAATTTGGCTAGTTTTCGTTTGCAGTGTAGAAGACGCACAAGATATGGACGAACCAGATGACACGCACTCCCCAGTCCCAGTGCGCTCACTGCGGTTTCCACGTCTCGTTCATCGCCCGTTGATTTATTTGGTTCCTACTAGGGGTGTGCGAATACCAAATTTTTCGAATACGAATCGAATACGAATATCCACCTTCGAATATCCAATCGAATATCGAATATGAAAGGAAAAATGCCTCCACAGTAACAATATTTTATTTAACATGTAGCTATTTGAAAAAAAAAAAAAAAACATTAACAGCCTGACTGGCAACACAACATACACTGCTATCTCCAGAACACAATGTCCAGGCTAGCGCAATGCACATCACAACACAAGCAAATATCACGGCACAATGAAAGTAATGAATACATGTTATCATGAAGAAATATGAGTTGCTCCACATGATCAGACAGCAGGCGCTCCCTTGTAACAGAGAACCCCCCCCCCCTTCCACTGAAAAGGCACGCTCGCTTGGAACAGAAGTGGCTGGTGTAGGGAGTTACATGGGGCAAAGCTTTGGCAGACTGGGGTATCTGAACAGTCCGCCACCAGTCACGTGGGTCACTGTCTTTCTTCAGAAGTGTTCCCGCATAGTGAACGCGTGGTAGTGCGGCACGTTACGGCCGCATAATATTCAAAATGTACGGTTACATAATCGCCAACAGCGCTGCACGTCGGAGATGCACCAGTAATAAATCATACGTATTGGGGCGCTCGTCGCAGGCAGATATCGTGCCTCCGTGTACTTAGGATGTTTATCGCTCCCATCGGCAACGTTTTTAGCGATACGAACGCAGCAGAAATGTGGAAGACGAGTTATCTTATGCGTGATAATCGAATCGCATATTCGAATTTTCCGAATATTCGATGTTATCGAATATTCGAAACTTTTCGAATACACGATTTTCGAATCGAATACGAATATTTGGAATGTAATATTCGGCGAATATTCGAAACTTTCGAATATTCGCACACCCCTAGTTCCTACATTGCCGACAACCTGACGCCGGTCCAGCGTTCCCAGCTTCTTGGCCTCCTGGAAGAATTTCGCTCTTCTTTCGGTGTCACTCAAACTTCTCTCGGCCGCACGTCCGCCGTTACGCATCGCATCGAGACTGGCGCCCAACCGCCACTGCGGCAAAGTCTATATCACGTATCTCCCACAGAACGCCGTGTATTCAACGAGCAAGTCGACGACATGCTTCGACGCGATGTTATTCGACCCTCTAACAGCCCCTGGGCGTCTCCTGTCGTTCTTGTTGCGAAGATGGACGGTTCTGTGTGGTTCTGTGTGGACTACCGCCGACTCAGCAAGATCACTTGTAAGGACGTGTATCCACTTCCGCGAATAGACGACGCGATTGACAGCCTGAAATGAGCAGAATTCTTTTCATCCATCGATTTGCGCTCAGGGTACCGGCCAGCACCTGCGTGCTTGTGATACCTCTGCGACATCGTCGTTTTCGCTCCGGACTTCTCCACGCATCTTCAACGCCTGCCGCATGTGTTGACGCGTTTGAGCGACGCTGGTCTGCAACTGAATCTAAAGAAGTGCCGATTTGCAGCACGCCAGCTGACAATACCCGGCTGTGTCGTGTCCAAGGACGGAATTCTCCTCGATCCAGCCAAGCTTCGGGCCGTGACCCAATTCCCCAAACCTATGTCCGTCAAATAACTGCGCAGTTTGGTAGCACTGTGTTCCTACTTTCGGCGCTTCATTCGAAAGTTCGCGATAATTCGCGACTTCGCGAAACTTCGCGACGAAGCTCCTCGGAAGTAACGGGCCCTTACAATCGTGGTCGTCAGAGTGCGATGACACTATCGCAAAGCTCCGTCGTTTGTTGATGTCTCCTCCGATACTACGCCACTACGACCCTGCGGCCCCTACAGAGGTACACACGGACGCCAGCGGTGCTGGCCTCTGCGCTGTCCTTGCGCAGCGCACACCTGGGTTCCCGGAATATGTCGTGCATATGCAAGTCGTACGCTTACTAAAGCCGAGACCAATTACACCGTCACTGAAAAGGAATGCCTGGCGATCATCTGGGCCCTCAAAAAGTTCTGACCCTATTGGATGGTCGCCCATTTGATGTTATCACCGACCATCATGCACTACGCTGATTCTCGTCATTGAAGCACCCCTCAGGCCGCCTCGCCCGCTGGGCACTTCGCCTACAGGACCACGATATCCGCGTGCTTTACTGCACGGACTCCAGTACGCTGACGCCGACGCACTCTCGCGCTCCCCTGATGTCAATACCCGTAACTCAGTTTCTCACAATGCCGTTTGTTTCATCGACGTTCACACCGTCGCTACCGAACAGCGCAAAGATCAATGTATCGCTTCGCTGAAAGACTTGCTCACTGATCTATTAGCAACACCATCCACTCGCGCGTTGAGTCGTCAAGCTCACGATTTCGCCATTCGCGACGACCTCCTTCACCGACGCATACAACGCCGGCGGCCGCCTGTGGCTACTAGTACGTAATACCCCGCAGTTTGCGTTCTGGCATGTGCGAATCGTTCTACGCTGCTCCGCAGTGTGCGCACCCTGGGGTATCGAAAACTTACCACCGCATTCGCTAACGGTACTTTTGGCAAGGGATGTACCGCTACGTGCAGAAGTTCGTTCGCTCCTGCATCGTTTGTCAGCGCCGCAAGGCGTCAACACACCGGTCACCAGCAGGTCTGCAACCTTTACCTTGCCGTGACCGGCCGTTTGGACGCGTTGGCATCGATTTGTATGGGCCACTTCCTCTGTCGTCGGCTGGTAGCCGCTGGGCCTTCCTCGCTGTCGACCACCTGACGCGATACGCCGAAACTGCCGCCCTCCGAGCGGCTACAGCGCGCGATGATGCCTCCTTCCTGCTGCACCGATTCATGCTGCGCCACGGTCCGCCCCAGGAGCTGCTTAGCGATCGAGGCCGTGTCTTCTTGTCGGAAGTCGTCGAAGCCATTCTCAAAGAATGCAACGTTGTTCACCGCAAAACTACTGTTTACCACCCGCAGACGAATCACTTCACGGAAAGATTTAACCGCACGCTCTGCGACGTGCTCTCGATGTACGTCGCCGCCGATAACAGAAATTGGGATGCCCATTCTGCGCTTCGTCACCTACGCCTATAATACCGCCCCTCAAGCGCTACTTCTTTTTCACCCTTCTTCCTATTGTACGGAGGGCACCTGTCACACACCATTGACACGATGCTTCTATGCAAGCCGGATCCATGTGAATGTGCGCCTATTTTAGACACAGCCAGGCTTGCTGGAGAGTGTCGCGAGCTTGCCAAGACCTTTACAACGCACGAAGAGCGGCAGAAGAGCATTCGCGGTGGAACCACAACTTCTCAGTCCACGTTCCTCTCTGGAGCGCTCGTATGGCTCTCGGTCCCTACCACTGCAACTGGCCTCTCTTCAAAACTGCTGCCGAAATACGAAGGCCCCTACCGGTTCGTGGAGCGCACATCCCCGGTCAACTACCTGACCGAACCTATCGAAACATCTTCGGACATGCGCCGTCGAGGGCACGACATAGCCAACGTGGAGCGCCTCAAGTCCTACTCATAGTGACGAGCTGTTGGGTCGCCGGAGGGCTCCCTCTTCGTACCCGGTGTAATTGTGGCGAAGCCTTGGTACTGTTTAATTTGCGCTCTCCAACGTTGCGCTCTCCAACGGCTTCCTGTGGGTAGTCCTCTTCTGAACGCTGCTTGCGCTCAGAGTCAGCGCTTTTGCCTTGACTGCCGCCATTGTGCTTTGTCGCTGAGTGCCGTCCAATAAACACCTTAACAGCTCTAATATTTTGCCCCCTGTGCTTGTTAAGGGTACTGGGCGGTAATTGCTAGCTTCGTTTTTATATACAGGTTTATGTAAGGGTATGACCTTAGCCGTGCGCCAATCATCAGGGATTGTGTGTCTAGATATGCAGTTAATGTATATCTTGTACAGGTATTGACTCACCCAGTCACAACATTTCTTAAGGAAAGTGTTTGAAATGTTATCTGGGCCTTCGGACTTCTTGACGTCAAGTTTTCGTAGTAGGCAGTGGACACCTTCTAGATTTATATTTAATTCTGGCATAGGGTCAATTAAGGAATATGACGACAATGTTTCTCCAGAAGGCCCATGCGTAAAGACGGAGTGAGAAAACGCATTCATTTTATCGGCTATTTGGACTGTTTCAGTGATGATTTTATGACATGGTGTGAGCTGGGAAATATCGGAATGCTGATTTGACAAATTTTGCCAAAACATTTTGGCTCCGATTGCATGTAGGACGGTAGTGTTTCGGAAAAGAAGTGAGACCTCGCGGTGAAAATTTCGTTGTTTAACGTGGTGATAAGTCTACGTAGTTCGCTAGATATTCCGCGCTTGTTGTCGTTTAATCTTTCTTTTTAAATGTATAATATCCCGCGTCACTACTCTCGATCGATGCGTTTTCTTTTCAAAGGAACGAACTTGGACATGTTTGTCTAGCATAGTGAAACACACAGCGCGAAACTACGACGGGGACACAGGACGCAAACACACAGAGCGCTGAACTTACAACAGTTTATTTGATGAATTTTAGCATATATACAGAAAACAGCCACACCAATGCGCATGTCAAAACAGATACACTTCCTATCATCTTGAAAAATCCGATCGAAGAAATGCTAACTCTTTATTTGATAACATGTCTGACGGCGAACTGACACATTAATCACCCAACCTTTCAATCATCTCAGCTTCGATAATCTCACCGACATGCTTCTTACTATGTTTGCTTACGACATCAGGTTCATTAAAAATTGGCACACACGCGCAGTGTTTACAGTGCAAAGCAAGAAGACCCCCCTGACCTTTCGTTAGATTGCTAGCATGCTCTCTGAATCTCTCATTTATACATCGGCCAGTTTGGCCGATGTACTGCTTCCCACAGCTCAGCGGAATAGAATAAACTGCACCAACTATACCAATTTACGAATGTGTTTCCTAAGCATATCTTTTATATTCGTGTTTATTGATTGCGCATTGAAATCTCGACCCGTTCAAACAAGTATAACACATATTAGTGTCGTATATATTACAGTGTATGTTATGTCACATTTAACAATTGTATAATACCTAGATTTTGAATTATTTTTGTTTGTTTTGTGTTTTTGACAAATAACAATTGTATAGTCCCCCTCACATAATGCTCCTACTTGGAGCCTGTGAGGTACTTGTAAATAAATAAATAAATAAAAATAAACTGCGCAATCTTGAAAAGAAGTACGGTGTTTTTTAGTGCAAGAATTTGCCTCTTCACTACTTCTGTTGGGCTGCGTTAGCCTACACAAAGAGGTTAGATATAGCGGGGCCGAAAATACAGTTGACACGTCTGATTTGTCAGCGCTTCCTTTAAGATTATGTGCCAGTTTGTGAATATGTGGAATGACGACTCTCTTCTTTTACAGCGAAAGTTGTTATGAGATCATTTCACCGGCCGTTTTTGGCGCCGTAGTTGTCCGCCGCAGCCGCCGGTGTCCGTAACTACTATCGCTCGAAATAAGAAAAAAAAAACGAAATAAGAAAAAAATTTCCAGGATGGAACGAGCTTCGAACCTGTGCCCTCTGCGTGGGAGCCCAGTATTCAACCTCTGAGCCATGCCGGTGCTTGAAGCTGCTTTGCAAAAAGGTCCTATACAGGCTTCATGTCGGGAAGGAACCACAATAGCAAATGCAATATAGCGTGGTAGAAGAGTAAAATAAGCGCCAAGCGTCGCACAACGCGAATTCTGTAACCAGGCGTCACACAATGCGAATTGCGCAACGAGTAGATTGTTGAATGCTTCCAACCCATTACAAAGGGCTCTGCCACAATTCTTCATCGTCATCAGGCACAGCATCAACAAAGTGCACATAATGCCTTACATGCGTTAAGCAGGTATTAAGGCTCTCCGTAGAATGACGAAAAATGGCACAGTGCCTGCTGCCCTACTTCTCAAAAATTACAATGATTTATAGCGTAGTGGGTTCCTCGCAAGTGCACTTGTATTGGTTGCCAAGGAAGCCCATAAGCGCATGATCCATTTCCTCGGGGTCTCAGTAAAATTACAATGATTTATACCGTAGTGGGTTCCTCGCAAGTGCACTTGTATTGGTTGCCAAGGAAGCCCATAAGCGCATGATCCATTTCCTCGGGGTCTCAGTAAAGTTCTTCACCACACCCCCCCGTCTCTCTCCCACGTCAACGTATGTTATACAGCATGACGGGAGAGGGAAATAGCGACCGGGTGCCACCAAATAAAATTATATAACTGGTGGGCCGTTTAAAGCTTCCAACCCATTACAAAGGGCTGAGCCATAATTCTTCATCGTCATCAGTCGTCGCGTCAACAAAGTGCACATAATGCCTTACAAGCGTGTAGCTGGTGCCTCGCTTCTCCGCAGAATGACAAATAATGGCTTAGAAGGTGCTTCCCAACTTCACAAAAATTGTGATTTATGGCGTAGTGGGTACCTTTTTAGTGTACTTGTATTGTAGCCCCAAGAGAGCTTACAACGGGCTCTAGAAACGCCGCTCTTCCAGCTTTCGCTGTGACTGTGCTGCGGTTTCAGCGCATGCCTGGCGTTTTTTGTTGCTTGGTTGTGGCTGCAGTGGTCGCACCAGTTTTTTTAGTAGTACTTCAGCTACAGAAACCTGCACATGCATCGGATAGCCCCCCTGAGATAAGCGTTGTGGCCGAAGCTGTACTGCCTACATCATTAGATGAGGACATGACTTGGACAAGGCATTTCTAAAACAAAAACAAGTAACACTTGTATTCCCCAACTTCGAATGTGCAGACTGAAAAGGAAGCACCGGTTTAACAGCTCTGGGATCATACCTCCAGCACACGTGCTCAGCACTAAAATTTAGCAGCAAGTCAGGAAAACGTAATTTTCCGTCAATTGGAACTTCGTGAGTTACTATTAAAGGATCGAAACAATCCCGAGTCATGTTAAGTATGCCACCAACATCCGATTCAAGTGAGGCACAGTTAGACTGAAAGAAAATCAAGTAATCGTCAACAAACCTAAAAACTTTTTTTACAGAACTCTGTTCAATCTTTTTGGACAGGGCATTGTCAACATTGGCTAAGAATGGATCACTTAGCACAGGTGCTATAGCCGACCCGATACACACGCCTTGCTTTTGCAAGTGAGCTCGTCCATCCCAAATAATGTAGGTAGATTTTAAATATAAGGACAAAACCTCTAAAATCCACTGACATGAATCCTAGTGTCATTTTGAAGATTTACACATCCGTACTCGTTATTGCCGCCTCAACACTACGTAGTAAACCGGCCTGTGGAAGTGAGTAACATCAATCTTTCACATCAATAGAAAACGCACTGATGTTGCCTAAGTCTGGTTCTCTAAAAAACAGACAACCTCTTCGGAATTCTTAAGGCCAAAAGTATCATTACATGGCAACTTGTTTAAGTTTTCTTTTAAGAACGATGACACCACCTTTTGCCAAGAGTCGCTTTCAGAAATAATGACCCTTAATGGCCAATTAATTTCGTGGGTTTTGGCGTTGAAGAATACGCTCAGGTGCCCACTTTTGCTACTACTGATAGCTTTTGCTAAATCAGTAAGGTTCATAGAATTGCACAACCTTTTCCCTTCCATATTCAGATTTTTCAGTGACCACATCAATCCGGATGCCCATCAAAAACTACCGAAACGGCCTGATTGGCCTTTTCTTTGAAAGTACTATGAGTTAGCACACAAAATCCACCTTATTTATCTGCTACGAATACGCAAAAAGAGTTTTCTACCAAAAACGAAGAAACATTCTTGACACTCAGAACAGATTTCAAGCTATTATAACGATTCAGGACATCTACATCTCAGCTACACAACGTTCTTTTTCACAGTCAGGAGCCTGCTGAGCAATATCACGTACCATGGCCAGGAGTTCCGCTCAGGATTTCTTTGGTTCCACTGCAAACTTGGGACCCAACGCGAGAACTTGCTCGACGTGGGAGGGTAATTCCACGTCAGGCATTGTGTGCACTTTACCAGGAAGTACTCCGTGGTGCTGTTTCCCTCCCTGCGAATTTCCGAGCTGAATCAGCTGGTGCCTCCAGATGAATTCAGTAGTCTGGTCTGCAAGACGCAGGCACTCTCTCAGCTGCCTCATACCGGTTGACGTATTTGTTGACAGTTGAAGGTGCGCCCCAAGGTAGACCCAGTGAGATGAGTGTGCATCTTGTGAGCGCGCCAAGGTTCAATGATACCACGCTCCCCCATCAAAGCCTTTCTTGCAACCCGATGAACGTTTCGCCGTTGTGCATATTGACATCTTTGGCCTGCTACCTCCATGCGAAGGCTATCGCTATCTTCTCACTTATGTCGATCGTTTCACTCGCTGGCCCGAAGCGTCTCCTATGCCCGACATGTCTGCAGCTACAGTCGCAGCAGCTTTTGTTTCCAGCTGGAATCCCGTTTTGGCTGTCCATCAACGATTGTATCTGACAGGGGTCGCCAGTTCGAACCTTGGCTGTTTTCTGAAGCTTCTGAAACTTCTTGGTATTTCACGCCTACGAACAGCGCCATTCCATCAGCAAACAAACGGCCTCGTCGAGAGATTCCATCGTCAACTCAATGCAGCACTCACGGCGCACAGTTGCCCCGACAAGTGGGTTGACCGGCTCCCGCTCACGCTACTCGGAATTCGATCTTCTTTCAAAGAGGACCTCTCCTGTTCCACTTCCGAGCTTGTGTACGGCACTTGGGGTCTCCTGCCTGTCGATTTGTTCGAAGAAAGCGGCAGCGCCACCAAGCTAACAGCCACTGCATACGTCGACCAGGTGCCCGAGGTCTTTCGACACATTCGTCAGCAGCCTACACGCAGGCACACATGTGCAGCATACATCGCTTAGGAGCTAAAAAATTACACCATCTCCCACTCAAAGGAACCATGACCGGATGCGAAGCAGCATTGGGGGCGCACACCAAGTTTCCGTTGCGTGCACTCGGCGTTTCCGTTAGGGTGCGAGGTTTTTATTTAGTGTCTGTGTTATCATTACGTTGTGTGAGCTTGCTTTTGGTGAAGTTTCTGTTAGTTTTTGTACCTTCGACTTGTCATGTTTTGTTTATTCTTTTCGTTTTCAACTGCGCAGGTATATAATGCGTGGTTTGACGAATAAAATTTTGTTGTAAGTCAGCGCTGTTGTTTGTGTCCTTCTCTGCCTGGTCCTTCGTCTTGCGCGCTGTTTCTCTCCAATATGTCGTACCAACTCGCCCAAGCAACCACTTTAGGTACGCCGCACATATCTAAAGTGGCGACATTCTTGGCGAAATTTGACAAAAAATGCGGACTTTTGGTTTGTCGTTTGGCGACATTGATTCGAAAGTCAGTGGCAAGCCGGAGCGAGAACGCGGAGCTGGCGTTCTCGCAAGAAGCGAGAACGCGACCTCGCCAGCGAAAGACAACTCCGACGCAGCGCCGATGAAGCTGAAACACCGGCGCACACTGCATGGTTTGCCTCTCCCGAGGTTTCACGTTAGTGGAGCTGAAACATTTGCCAAGCTTCGTTGCTTCAAAAGTCTCTTGTTTGTCCGCATGCTTTTGCTGATTGTCGCCGTATTGGAGGATGAAATTAAAGGTGTGATGCCATCAAATTTCGACGCTATAACAATCCTGTTGAGGGTTTCCTCTGTATGCAAGGACACTCCACACGAAGGGTCGGACAGAGCAAACATTTACAATATATTTTAATTCACTTCCAAAGAGTACCTAAATGCCCATTCTCCCGACCGAGACCCATCGCTAGCGCGCCAACACTGACGTAGCTCTGTAGGATGGGCAACGGAAGTTGTTGTGACGTCACACCAGATCTGCTGTAGTGACGTGAGTGACCTCCGCCACCTCCGCAACGTACGTACCGGCTGTAGTGAACTAGAATATATTCTAGTTCACTGTAGTACCGGCAAAGCATCGGTTGCTACATCACTCGCCGAGTTTCGATCACTTCCTGGCTAAGAGCGTCACAGCCTTTTGCGGTCGCGTGACCAAGCGTCCTACACTTATGCATCACTGCCCAACCTCGGCGCCCAGAAACCGAAACCGAAAGTTGTCCACATCAAAAGGCGATATTAAATTAATTAGCGAGAATACATGAATCTTGGTGCGTGCATCATGCTTCCTGGAGCTATAGGAAACGCTTACAGCAAAGAACGTGCAAGCCACACATTTGGTGGCACCACTCCTTTAAGATGGCCGGTAGTGTGGCGGCACCTGGCGGATATCTCCGCATGCTTCGCTTCTGTTGCCAACGAAGCTCAACTATTCGAGTGCACTCATGAGGGCACGTCAGTCGGCAGTGACGTACGGCACTGTGTTCGATGAGTTGAGGTTGCAAGGCAGTGGTGAGAAGGAGGTTATACATATACTTGCCCGTAGCTGCCTTGGTACATGGTGCGTCGCTTAATATGTGGTGCGAATGATTACATGGTTATGTAGCCTAAACGCTGACAAAAATTACACCATCTCCCGCTAAAGGGGACCATGAGGCAATGCGAAGCCGGAGCACTTGCACGATCGCGTTCCGTTGGCGTTCGCTGGGCATGCTACCGACCTCGCGTCGTGGAACGCGAAGAGGAACACTACGCGCGTCGTGTCTTCCCTCTAGCCTGGCCGTTAAGTCTCACAGGGCGCGCGGGGAACGTCGACAGGCGCGCGAGAGAGAGGCAGCGTAGGAGAGGAGAGAGAGGGGACGCGCATGCGCTGGCCCTCATCGCGGCGCTCGCAGGAGAGAATTTTGGCATGTCGAGCCTGCATTTCAGAGGAGCCAATCGAGGCAAGCGCTGGACTGAACGCGCGCAGCGCTCTACCACATGAAGGAGAGGAGACTAGAGAAGGAGTAGCGTATGCGCCGTGAGAGCAGAAACGAGAACGCAGGAGAAGCGCAGGCAGGTGCTGGGAGAGAAGTGGAGAGAGGGAAGGAGGAGTGTCGCGCATGCGTAGTGTGAGTGCGGACTACGCCGCGTGCGGATGACCACGCCCCGCTACATACCCCCGAGCAAGAGATACTTCGCATCCAAAAACTGTTTCAGGGTCCCTTTAAGGCGTATTATGTAGGCGACTTCAGGTCGTGGGCGCCACCGCTGAGAGTTCGTAATACCGTCCGGGATGACCAATATATTAGTGCAGAGCGCCGAGTCGTCGAAGCGCCTTGTATGCGCTGATGTATCGCCGAACAAGTTTTTCGCTGAGCGCACGTCGGCGTACCGGCGTCCAAACCCAAACATGGTGGCATGGCTGGTATTCTACGTGGTTTTAAAAGGGTATGAACCTGGGCTTGTTGGCTTGTCTTCATAACAGACAACAGCGCGATCAATTCATTCCATTGGGCGATCATGTGTAAGTGCACAGTCTGTTCTACTAACCGACAAGGGGATTAATTATCTCGGTACGTGAACTTTGCAACTTCATGGACTAGTCGAGACGCATGCGTGACTCCCCCGCCCCATTCTTTTGTTATTTCCCTTTCCCAAGAAGCGTATACACTTGTACTTACAAAATGAACCCTCATGTTGTTAGCCAGCGCCAAGTCCTGCAAGTCTTTAGGAAAAATTTGTAAGTTTTTGTAATCTTTTTTGTCCCGTTTGCACGCGCTGTCTCCGGTTATGGATTAAACGTGGCGTCATCGTAGGTTGTAGCGAAGACTATCGGTCGTTTTTTGGTACTTGATACGTAGGTAGGCACGCTGTTGGGCTTTTTTCGGCGCGCAGAAGGTCGAGCGCAAGTTCAGGTTGTCCTGCTTACCGACGGACGTCGTTGAGGGGCTCTTTCGGTAAACTAGCTTGAACGCTGTCATGTGCGTTGTTTCTTGCACTGCCGTGTTATAAGCGAAGGTTATTTACGGAACACTCAGTGTGTTGTTTTCGACGTACATTACGAGCATGTCGGCGAGGGTCTCATTCAGCCAGGCCAATCGTTTGTGGGTAGTAGGCAGTGGTGCGTCGGTATCTGATCTGGTTGTATTTCAAGATATCTTGCGTTAGCTCTGCCGTAAAAGCCATACCTTTGTTGATGATAAGGACTTCTGGAGCGCCGTGACGCAGCAGGACGTTCTAAACGAATTTCGCTACCTCGGCGGCACTGTATACCTTTGAGCAGGACCCTTGCTTCGGCATAGAGGGTCAGGTAGCCCGTAGCCACGACGGTCCACTTATTGCGGGATGTTGACGTCGGAAATGGGCCCAGTAAGTCCCTCTCCATTGGCTGGAACGGTCGCGGAGGTGGTTCGATCGGCCGAAGAAAGCCTGCTGGCCTTGTCGGTGGTGTCTTGCATCCCGGACAATCCCGGCATGTCCTCACGTAGCCAGCGACGTCGGCGGAAAGACGCGGCCAGTAGTACCTTTTCTTGTATTCACGCAAGCGTGCAGGCAAAACCGAGGTGTTCAGCCGTCGGTTCATCGTGCAGAGCCTGGAAGACTTCTGCTCGCAATGCTGAAGGTACAAAAAACAGATACTTGGGCGAGTTTGTAATGATACATGACGGTACTTGGAAGCGAAAAGCAGACAAGATACACAAGACGAACTAGCCAAGACGAGCGCTCACTTCAAACGGAAGTTTAGTTTCAAAGAACGGCCAGCTTTTATCGTACACCAAAAGGCAAGACCAACAATGAAACGTATGCATGCAGAACAACAAACGAGAAGTAATGATCAGCTCAAAGATAAAAACCATAACAAAACAAGAAACAACACCATCTCCCGCTAAAGGGGACCATGAGGCGATGCGAAGCTGGAGCACTTGCACGATCGCGTTCCGTTGGCGTTCGTTTGGCATGCTACCGACCTCGCGTCGTGGAACGCGAAGAGGGACGCTACGCGCGTCGTATCTTCCATCTAGCCTGGCCGTTAATTCTCACAGGGCGAGCGGGGAACGCGGTCGACAGGTGGGCGAGAGGGGGGCAGCGTAGGAGAGGAGAGAGAAGGGGAGGGGACGCGCATGCGCTCGAGCTCATCGCGGCGTTGCGCAGGAGAGAATTTCGGCATGTCTAGCCCGCGTTTCAGAGGAAGAGTGGAAAGGGGGAGGGGAGAGGGGTATGGGAGGGAAGATGGAAAGTGGAGAGGGAATGTGGAGAGGGAAAGTGGAGAGGAGAGTGGGAGGGAAAGTGGAGAGGGAAAGTGGGGAGGGGAAGGGGAGAGGGAAGGTGGAGAGGGGAAGGGGAAAGGGTGAGTGGAGAGGAGGTGTGTGGAGAGGGTATGCGCATGCGCAGTAAGGGTGGTCACGCCGCACACCACCACCACCACCACCGCCGGGTTGAGCTCGACCTTAAGATACTTCGCATCTAAAAGCTACATTTGGCGCATGAGGGTCACAAAACTAAGGTGAAAAAAGCTGGGGTGAAAAAACACGAAGTCACGCCAGGCGTGTGCGTTGCTACCACTTCTCTATTCTCAGCGCCAAAGACTGATCGAAGTAAGCCACTTCACTGCTTAGTAGGTGTTGTGACTGAAGTGTAACCCTTATCAGTTCTTGGCTCAGTTATAGCCAAAGCTTCTATCTCTTGTTTCACTTACCTTGTTTCCCTTTCCCTCTTTACTTTCTGTCTTTATATTGCAACGTACACTGAAAATAAACGCCCATTCTACCAGCTTGTCAGCTTATGTCTACTTCGCTTGCGCCAACGCGCAGTTATCGACTAAATGATGTAACAGTGGCGACGAGAAACGGAAAGAAAACCCCTGGATTCAAGCAGGACGGCATCTACGCGACCTCGCGAGGCTGCAAATCGACGGTCTCACCAGCACCTGCCGGACTTCGACGACGAGAAAGACAACTCGAAGGCGTATGTCATCAAGGCAGAAGCGTACTTTGAGGCAACGGGGTTGACAGAGCCAGCCAAGAAACGGGCGTTGTTGGTGGCAGCCTTAAGTACTCGCACTGTCCAGATATTGTCAGGAAGAATAGCGCCCAAGAAGCCTAATTCTTTGGAGTACGAAGACGTCGTGAAAGCCTTGGACGAGTTCTTTGATCCCAAGCGCCATGAGATTGCTGAAAATTTCCGCTTTTTCAACCGCTGCCAGCTCGACGGTGAGTCTGTTCAAGAATTCATTACGGAGATTCGCCGTATCGCGGATAACTATACAATGCTCGACCGAATGCTGCGGGATAGAATAGTGTGCGGCATCAGATCGAGTGCGCTGCAAAAGCAGATGCTGACAAAGAAAGATCTGACGTTAGAGGACGCAGAAACAATGGCCCTCGCAGCTGAAGCTGCAGAGAATGACGCCCGTAAAATGGCCGGCGAAGCATCAGCTGTGTTCAGAATCAAGGCGCAGTCGTCCACAAGCAAAAAGGGACTCGCTGAATGCGGGCGTTGTGGCAGTGTCAGACATAACAGTGATGCCTGCCGTTGGAATAACGCGCGTTGTTATCGTTGCGGTGGACGCGGTCACCTAGCTCGAAAATGCCAGAATGATGAAACCGCAAAGTATAGAACTAAAGAAGTATCCTCGGAAATACGCGGCCGAGTCCTGGCTGTTAACGAAGGGGAAACAGATGAAGGCGTAGAGGATAGCATGCACATTTGGACGCTAAGATCGACGCGGGAGGAAACTGTGAAGCCCCCAATACGGCGCAACTTCACGTGGGGAGGTGTTGACGTATCACTGCTCATTGGCACTGGTTCACCGGTCTGCGTCGTGGCACGTCAGGTTTTTGAGCAGCACAAGAACGCTTGGCCTCCGCTGAGGCCATCACGCATAAAGCTGTCATGCTATTTGAAAAAATTGCCAGTCCTTGGGGAGATCCTGTTGCCGGTATCGTACGTCGGTGCAACCGTAGAATGCCCGTTGGTAGTGCTAGATTGCTGCAGTCCAAGTTTGTGGCCGAGACCTAATTTTTCTTCTGAGCGACGCAGTCGCCCCTGTTCTCAGCCTCTCAGCTGAGCCGCCGACTGTTCGCGTCCTTAAACGGCGGCAAGCATTTCAGTCTACCAACACGCAGATCCTTTCGGATGTAATCTCCGAGTTTCCAGATGTCTTCAGCTCGGAACAAGGCCTCATCAAAGGACCTGCGGCGCACCTGCAGCTGAAGGAGGGAGTCACACCCAAGTTCTGTAAGGCCCGCTCTATTCCTTTTGCGCTACGCGACAAAGTATCAGAAGAGCTGGATAGGCTGGTGGCACTAGGCGTCTTGTCACTGGTGCCACATTCCGAATGGGCTACGCCCATTGTACCAGTGCTTAAGAAGAACGGCACCGTTAGGATTTGTGGCGACTTTAAGGTCACCCTAAATGCGGCATGTGAGCTGGAACAATACCCTTTGCCAGTAAGCAATGAGATGTTCGCGTCCTTAAATGGCGGCAAGCATTTCATCACACTAGATCTAAGAGATGCATATAACCAAGTTCCGCTTGATGACGTATCGCGCCAGATGTGCGTAATTAACACGCACAAAGGTCTTTTCTGCTACAACAGATTACCTTTCGGCATTGCCTCTGCGCCAGCCATTTTTCAACGTAGGATGGAAACTGTTCTGCAAGGCTTATCAGGCGCGCAAGCTTATCTGGACGATGTCTTGGTGTCCGAAAAAGCAGGAAGGGACGACGTGCTCAAAGTCCTTCTGCAACGTTTCCGGGAGAGTGGTGTTAGACTACGCCTTGACAAATGCAAATTTCGGCAGGCGCCTGTTACCTATCGTGGCCATCGAATCGATCAGCAAGGGCTGCACCCAATAGAAGAAAATATCGAAGCAATCGCTGATGCTCCCAGCCCGAAAATGTAGCCGAGCTCCGTTCGTTTCTTGGCATGATCAGTTTCTACTCAAAGTTTTTGCCGAACATATCGTCTCTGCTCGTTCAATTGTATCGGCGACTGGAAAAAAACAGACGTTGGGACTGGACAGAACAAACCGCGTTTGACAAAGCAAAACAGTGTTTGCTGCAAGCACGGGTATTAGTGCACTACGACCCTTCACAGCCGCTCAAACTAGAGTGCGACGCGTCGCAAAGAGGCATCCGCGCAGTGCTTTTTCACACAAAAGGGAACAGGAACGAGCCTATTGGGTTCCGTTCGAGAACATTGTCGAAAGCAGAACAAAATTATTCACAACTTGAACGAGAAGCGTTAGCCCTGGTATTTGGAGTAATGAAGTTCCATGTTTATCTTCTAGGCCGAGAGTTCATCCTCGTCACAGACCACCAGCCACTCCTGGGCCTGCTGAGATCGGATCGGCCAACTCCACCGCTGGCAGCTGCTCGTATACAGCGCTGGCGCTGTATTTGGGCGGATTCTGCTACAAGCTGCAGTATTCTCCAGGCAAGCAGCTCCTGAACGCGGACGCCCTCAGTAGGCTGCCACGAGAAACTTCGGAGCCAACCGCGGACGGCGAGCCACCCGAGTACGTTTTGGCCCTCGCATCCGTACAGGAGAGTGCAGCCTCGACAGCGGAATTGCAGGCGCTAACCGCCAGCGACCCTGTACTGGCCAAGGTTGTGCAGTACACAAGGAATGGATGGCCTACAAGCGCTAAAGCACTTGAACGAAGATTACTCCCTTTTTTCGACCGCAGACTCGAGCTTTCGCTGGCCCACCGGTTGCTCTATTGGGGCCGTAGGGTTGTCATTCCAGACAGCGCGCAGCATAGAATGTTGCACCTGCTGCACGAACCTCATCAAGGATCATCGGCGATGAAGGCAATCGCTCGGTCGGCTTTCTGGTGGCCTGGAATGGACAACGACATCGAACAAGTGTCAGCGAGGTGCACAAGCTGTATTCAAAATCGACGCATGCCGGCATCTGCCCCGCCAGTTAGCTGGCCGACATGCCAGGAAAGCTGGTCGAGAGTACATTAGATTTCGCGGGGCCAATAAATGGAAGCATGATCCTTGTTCTTGTAGATGCTCACAGCAAATGGATTGAGGCCGTACCAATGAAGCAGGCGACCACATCTTCGACTATCACTTGCCTGCGCAGCTTGTTCAGCAGGTTCGGCATTCCGCGCACCCTTGTTTCAGATAATGGAACGCAGTTCACTAGTCAAGAGTTTGCCGATTTCATGAATAAGAACAACATAACTCGCCTGCGCACGGCTGCGTTTCATCCCCAGTCGAACGGCCTTGCAGAGAGAGCTGTTCGAACCGTGAAAGATGGGCTGAAGAAGATTAACCAGGCCCGATTAGAAGATTGCCTTTGCAGACTACTCTTCAATTACCAGAGAACACCCCTCGCATCGGGCAATTCTCCTTCGGAGCTTCTCCTGGGATACCAAATTCGGTCTCGTCTCGACACGTGCTTTCCTCCCTTGATTGCAGGAAGATCAGGTGAATCAGATGAGTGGACCCTGGCACCGGACGCGAACGTGTACATCCGCAACTTTGGCAAGGGTGAAAAGTGGAAGACCGGCACGGTACAGTCGGCCGACGGAGCGAGGATGGTGACAGTCGAGACGCCAGAGGGCCTTGTTCGGAGACATGTGGATCAAGTTCACACAAGGATAGACTCGGTTGAACCCCTACGTGACAGGGAAGGGGAGAGTATGCCTAAGTCGAGAACTACGCAATAAACTCCCGGATCAGGACCAAGCGCGAAGGCGGAACTCCGTGAGTCACCACACCAGCTGCAGCCATCATCCCCAACCCAAGACCAGGAAAAGCAGAAGACCAGGGAACCTACAGTGACCACAGAGCTCCGGCGCTCAACACGACAGCGGAAACCTGTGCAGCGTCTCCAGTATTATTGATGGACAAGTGTTGTGACTGAAGTGTAACCCTTATGAGTTCGTGGCTCAGTTATAGCCAAAGCTTCTATCTCTTGTTTCACTTACCTTGTTTCTCTTTCCCTCTTTACTTTCTGTCTTTATATTCCAACGTACACTGAAAATAAACGCCCATTCTACCAGCTTGTCAGCTTGTGTCTACTTCGCTTGCGCCAACGCGCAGGGATCGACTAAACGATGTAACAGTAGGGGTGTGTGAATAGTCAAATTTCACCTCGAATCGAATGCGAATCAAATATTGCCGAAAGGCGGTCAAACATATCAAATATAGAATCGAATATCGAATACCAAAGATTTTATTGAAAATTGAAGAACAAAGAAATGAAATCTGCTCATCTCCTCGAGCACATAATCATTTTTCATGCAGAAAATTGCGATGCAGAAACACCAGCTCTTCTACATGACCTGGCTTCAGCTTCTCTCGCCGTGACGTTGCGGTGTTCACTGCAGTTGAAAACGTGTGCCCACTAGGCACCTCAGCAGCAGGGATGGGAAGGTATCGCAAGCCAGTTTTGGCGATACCTGGATAAAGTGCAGCTCCGTGGTCTTCCGGTTATTTCAAAGGATCATCCTTACGGCGGATCAGGGGCTCATTGAAGTTCATTTTGTTACGGGGGTTTATTCAGGATTCTACGAGAGCGACGATCGTAGCAGCAGGGCGTAGCCAGAGAGCGAATTGTCGGTCTGTGTCAGCCGATGGCGATGGGCCTTCATGCTTGCCGATCTTCTTCCTCACAATCACCCCCGGTATGGAGAGGTAGCCATCCTGGCGACTTAGATAGAGGTCAAAGGATCATAATATGCCTTGAGGCGGTCAGTGTGGACTGTCTCTCGCCCGCGACGACGGAGATCGGAAGATGGCGTAACGGGTTCGACCACATAATTGACAGGGGAGGTTTGCGCAACCACGCGGTAGGGTCCGTGGTACTTTGGAAGGAGCTTAGATGAAAGGCCGGGAGCAGCAACTGGAGGCACCCAAAGCCACACGAGGGAGTCGATAGGAAAAGGGTCCGGAGGTGGCTTGGAGTCATGGCGCAGTTTTTGGCGACACTGTTCATCATAGGTGAAAGATCTGGCAAGTTGTCGGCATCTCTCAGCGTGCTGGGTGAGCTCAGACACAGGTTGGCAGTCAGCAGGGTCGGGGTGATACGGGAGAATTGTATCAATCGTGCTGGAGGGCTCGCGGCCATAAAGCAAAAAGAATGGTGAGAATCCGGTAGTGGCTTGGCAGGCGGTGTTGTACGCGTATGTGACAAACGCAAGTACAACATCCCAATTGCAGTGGTCTGAGGCAACGTACATAGACAACATGTCACCAAGGGTCCGGTTAAATCGTTCAGTTAAGCCATTGGTCTGTGGGTGATAAGCGCTAGTAGTGCGGTGAATAATTTGGCATTCAGATAGGAGGGATTGCAGCACGTCCGAGAGGAATACACGTCCCCGATCACTCAGGAGTTCACGAGGTGCGCCATGGCGAAGAATGAAATTGTGTAGAATAAACGATGCAACGTCTTTTGCTGTTGAAGCAGGCAAGGCGGCGGTTTCAGCATACCTGGTCAAATGATCTACGGCAACGACAATCCATCGGTTTCCAGCACCAGTGCATGGAAGGGGCCCGTATAAATCGATGCCGATGCGGTCAAACGGGAGGGGTGGGCATGGGAGTGGCTGGAGAGGTGCTGTGGAGAGGTGCGAGACTGGTTTGCGTCGTTGGCAGGGGATGCAAGAGCGGACGTACTTGCAGACGAAGTTGTACATGCCCCGCCAATAATATCGTCGACTGAGCCGCATGTACTTCTTAGACACTCCACCGTGACCACACTGCGGGTCATTGTGGAAAGCGGAGCACAATTCTTGACGAAGATTACGGGGTACGACTAGTAACCATGTGCGGCCGTCGTTGTGGGAGTTGCGGCGGTATAAAAGTCTGTTGCGGATAGCGAAATGCTGCGCCTGGCGTCGCACTGCGTGAGGTGCCGACGCTGTCGGAGGGCTTGACAAAAAGTTCAAAATGGGGGCGATCCATGGGTCGTTTGGTTGTTCTGAGGCCATGTCCAGGATCTTGATCACGAGTAGAAGTTCTGTCGTCTGAGGTGAGGAGAAAACGAGAAAGGGCGCCAGCATCAGAGTTTCGGCGGCCAGAGTGATAGACGACGCGGATGCCGTAGTCCTGGATTCGGAGAGCCCAACGAGCGAGGCGGCCTGACGGGTCCTTCAGGTTCGACAACGAGCAAAGAGCGTGGTGGTCGGTTACGACGTGAAAAGGATGACCGTAAAGATAGGGGCGAAATTTCTGAAGAGCCCATATGATAGCCATGCACCCTCTTCTGGGACGGAGTAATTGGTCTCAGGTTTCGTGAGCGCACGACTGCCATAGGCGACAACGTATTCGGTGTTGGCGTCCTTACGTTGGGCGAGTACAGCACCAAGACTAACACCACTGGCATCAGTGTGAATTTCTGTCCGTGCGCTGGGATCGAAGTGGCGCAAGATTGGTGGAGATGTAAGCAGGCGACGAAGAGTCGTAAACGCGTGATCACATGCTTCCTACAAGGTAGACAGTTCATTGTCGCCGTGGAGAAGTGCATTCAGGGGTGCGATGACATTAGCGAAATTGCGAACTAAGCGTCGAAAATATGAGCATAAGCCAATAAAGCTGCGTAGTGCTTTCAGGGTAGTGGGCTTTGGGAAATCGGATACGGCTCGGAGTTTAGCAGGATCGGGGAGAATGCCTTCTTTGGAGACAACGTGGCCTAATATAGTCAGTTTTCGAGCCGCAAACTGGCACTTTTTCAAGTTAAGCTGCAGGCCAGCATTCTGGAGACAGGTCAAAACTTGATGTAAACGGTGCAGATGAGTCGAAAAATCTGGGGAAAAATCTGGGGAAAAGACGACAATGTCATCAAGATAGCATAGACAAGTGCGCCACTTCAGGCCGCGCAGGATGCCGTCCATCATGCGTTCAAAGGTCGCGGGCGCGTTGCATAGACCGAACGGCATTACAGTGAATTCGTACAATCCGTCTGGTGTTACGAACGCCGTTTTCGAACAGTCAGCGTCAGCCATTGGCACTTGCCAGTAGCCAGAGCGGAGATCCAAGGAAGAAAAAAACTCCGCACCCTGCAAACAGTCCAGGGCGTCATCAATACGGGGTAACGGATACACATCCTTTCGGGTAATCTTGTTAAGCCGTCGATAATCGACGCAAAATCGTATGGTACCGTCTTTTTTCCGAACCAGGACGACTGGAGAGGCCCAGGGACTGTTGGAAGGTTGAATGACACCACGTTGGAGCATGTCTTTCACCTGCTCATCGATAACGCGCCTTTCGCTCACCGATACTCTGTAAGGACGCTGTCGAATGGGCGGATGGCTTCCAGTATCGATGGTGTGCGACACAGCCGTCGTGCGGCCAAGCGACGTTGCGTGGGAGTCAAACGAGGATGAGAAGCCTTCGAGCAAGCGAAGAAGCTGGTCGCGCTGCGTCGTCGTAAGGTCGCTTGCAATAGTTGGTGTGAAAGACCGCGGCAGTGACTGAGGAGGTGAGGTCTCAAGGGCGGCCAGGTCAGCGGAGTCTTCCATGATGTCGAAAATTGAAGAAGATGGCAGTGGTTCGGCTCTCCCTAGGCTTTCACGGCGGCGCAGGGTGACTGGTGCGGCCGTTGGGTTTGACACGTACATCACAGAGGTGCCAGAATTGAACTGAAGGACGGCAAACGGCAGTGGTAGTGATCGGCGGCGAAGTAGAAGGTCAGAGGGTGCGAAAAACAAGGTGCCGTCGTTGATAGAAGTACAAGAGATGCTGACAAGAGCAGTATACCAGGCCGGTATAACGGTGTCTTCGGAAACTGCGATTTTACAACAAGAGTCTGTGTGGTCATTGATAATATCTGATGAAAACGGAAACAACTCGATTTCGGCGCGGGCGCAATTGATGATCGCATGATGCGTAGAGAGAAAATCCCAGCCTAATATTACGTCGTGAGGACATGATGGCAACACGATGAATTCGATGACATAGACGACATTCTGAATGACGACACGGGCTGTGCAGGCGCCGGACGGCTCGACGTGCTGTGCGTCGGCGGTACAAAGAGATAGTCCAGAAAGTGGTGTCGTCACTTTTCCGATTCGGCGGCAAATGCGGGCATCAATTGCTGAAAGAGCAGCGCCAGTGTCGACGAGGGCTAGCGTCCGTATTCCTTCTATGGCGACATCAATAACGTTCTTCGGGGAAATTTGAGGCCTTAGACATTTCGCTGGCACCGCAGTTCTTGCCTCCTGAACTGCGCTAGTTAGTTTTCCTGGCGCAGAGGGCTCCGCCGTCATTGCATGGGTGAAAGGGAACGGCGGTGAGGAACCGTGGCACCGGGTTGTTGCTGCTGCATTGGTCCCCCTTCTGTCATTGTAGAGGTGGGCTTGAGTTTCCCTTTGCGTAGTTCCAGATTTGCTAACCCCGCACCTCCACCACTTGTTACGGGGGGTTTATTGAGGATTCTACGAGAGCGACGATCGTAGCAGCAGGGCGTAGCCAGAGAGCGAATTGTCGGTCTGTGTCAGCCGATGGCGATGGGCCTTCATGCTTGCCGATCTTCTTCCTCACAATTTCAACATCTTGACTATAAGTTCTGAGCTCAGTGTGCTGGTTATTTTTCGACGCTAGCAGTTCAACAGTCTCCCAGTCTGTTTCCTGGCCTTCTTTGCAGTAGCCATGACGGATGGAAATGACATAATCTTCTTTACAATAAACATGCGCTCACTTCCGAACCACGACATCGGTGAAAGTTTTGACGAAAACCCTACAGTATCGACGTTAGCGTGAGCTTTAGCCACCTTACCCTAACAAACTTGCAGCATTGGCCTTTGTCACGTTTTAGATATTCGTGCGGTCGAATTATTCGAAACTTCGAATAATACCTATTCGAAAGTCGAATCGAATTATTCTTTTAGGTATTATTCGATTCGAATTCGAAACTCGAATATACGCACTGCGTTCGCACTAGCGCTGTGTTCCGTCTTCTTTCTTGTGGTGTCGTTTATTGCGCTAGAAAAGCAATATGGATTCGCACGCCCCTACTCTTTAGCAAGTTAGTCCAGGTGTTCAGCTGTTTAGTGAACGGCACTCAGCGACAATGCACAATGGCGACAGTCAAGGCAAAAGCACGGACTCTGAGCGCGAGCGGCGTTCAGAAGAGGACGACCCACTAGAAGCCACTAGAAGCCGCTGGAGAGCGCAACCGTTAAACAGTACCAAGGCTTCGCCACAATTACCCCGGGTACGAAAAAGGAGCCGTCCGGCGACCTAACAGCTCGTCACTATGAGTGCGTCCTAGTACGCCATAGGGCGCTCCACGTTGACAATGTCGCGCCCTCGACGGCGCATGTCCGAAGATGGTTCGATGGGTTCGATCAGATAGTTGACCGGGGATGTGCGCTCGACGACCCGGTAGGGGCCTTCGTATTTCGGCAGCAGTTTTGAAGAGAGGCCAGTTGCAGCGGTAGGGGCCGAGAGCCATACGAGCGCTCCAGGGAGGAACGGGGATTCAGAAGTGGTGGTGCCACCGCGAATGCTCTTCTGCCGCTCCTGTTCGTGCGTTGTCAAGGTCTTTGCAAGCTCGCGACACTCTTCAGCAAGCCTGGCTGTGTCAGAAATAGGCTCACGTTCAGATAGATCTGGCTTGTAGGGTAATATCGTGTCAATGGTGTGCGACGGGTTCCTTCCGTACAATAGGAAGAGTGGTGAAAAACCAGTAGTGCTCTTAGGGGCGGTATTGTAGGCGTAGGTGACGAAAGGCAGAATGGCATCAATTTCTGTGATCGGCGGCGACGTACATCAAGAGCATGTCGCAGAGTGTGCGGTTAAAGGCCGAGACAGAGGGTACGATTTTCCATGCGATGCGACGGCCGACGCGGTGGTGGGGGAGCGGGAACGGTGGCTGTCCGATGCTATGAAAGGTCACCATTCCGGTTTGCCCACCGCCGTGTCGGACGTCGCATCGCATGGAAAATCGTACCGTGTGTCTCGGCCTTAAAGCGCTCGGTGAAGTCATTCGTCTGCGGATGGCAAGCAGTAGTTTTGCGATGAACAATGTTGCACTCTGAGCATGGCTTCGACGACTTCCGACAAGAAGACACGGCCTCGATCGCTGAGAAGCTTCTGGGGTGGACCGTGGCGCAGCACGAATCGGTGGAGCAGGTAGGAGGCATCATCGCGCACTGTAGTCGCTGAGAGGCCGGCAGTTTCGGCGTATCGCGTCATGTGGTCGTCAGCGACGAAGGCCCGGCGGCTACCAGCCGACGTCTGAGGAAGTCGTCCATACAAATCGATGCCCACGCGCCCACACGGACGGTTAGGGCAAGGTAATGGTTGTAGACCGACTGGTGACACGTGCGTTGAAGGTTTTCGGCGTTGGCAATCCAAGCATCAGAAGTTGGGCAAAATTAACGTCATGTCCCCTATCGTAAACTGTTAATTCCCTTTCCTCGAGTTCTTTTTTTCTTTATGTGTTTTGTCAATAAATTCAGTCGATAGTTTCCGCTTGTCGTGTCCACTTTGGAACGTGTGTGCTGCCTAACTTCTTTTGTTCCAGTAACTGTAGCGCAGTATTTTACTCATGCAAAACCAACTAGCCCAAAACCTCACTTTGCTTCCCTCTTTACCTTGGTTTGGTGCCAGAAAAGAACGGTGGTTTTGTTGAGGTCGGGCTTGCACCCGAATTGTCGACAGTGACGTCGGAGGTGTGATTAGGGGGTACCCTTTAGGGAGAAATCGTGCTCCCTTAGCATAATATTCAGGCAGCGGCCAGTCTGGCCCATGTAGCAGTGACCACATGAGAAAGGAATGGGGCAAACCACGTTGCACACGCAGGAAGCAAATGGCATTTTAAATGCGAAGCATTTCCTAGCGAACCTCTGGCACTTTGAGCGTTTCTATCTACGTATCTATCTATCTATCTATCTATCTATCTATCTATCTATCTAGCCGCCTACGTCTGGGTGCTCTCATGATCACCTCCTTAACTTGGCGTAGACCAAAGTTTGCATGGAAGGGTAAGAGGATTTAACCAATATGATTGCCGGGTCATGACATGAATAACGCAAAAATCCTGTCGCGTACGTCGTCAAACCCTTTCCACCGGACACGTGTGGCACATACCCGTTTACCACGGGCCGCGGTGTACGGGTATGCGCCACAGGTGATTGACGGTTTATATCTACCCAGGAACGGCGAGAACAGACATTGGTAACTCAAATGCTAGAGCGTTAACGAAAACCAACATCGGCAGCGTTGACTCAACGAATGGAAACAATGAAAATTAGGATTTCAGCAGGAATCGAACCCAAGCATTCTACGTGGCAATGAGATATTCTACCACTGAGCTGCGCCAGGTCTATAAAATGGTTTGGAAAAACAGCCTACGCAGGCGTAATATCGGTGCAACGTCAATTGTGGTTGTGGTGCTGGCTATCTAATTTTACAAGAAAGCAATAAACACTACATGATATTTCTACGATGTGTACTACGATATAGGTCTCATATCAGATTAACGTCTGTAGTTCCAGTGTTGGCTCCGCTTTTTTAGCAGTCTAATAAACATTACGTTTGTATTCCTATGATTCAGCAAGCTGTATTGAAGTATTGCTCGACCCCGGAGGAATACATTATCGAAACTTACATATGATATCCACATCACCGCACCGTAAAGTGCACTTCGCCACTAGAACGACGCAGTCTCCTCTTTATTTCTTACAAGGCTGGGCGATGGCTTCATGCTGACCGAGGATGATGCCAGATTGATTGACAGCCACTTTGAAGACTAGGCTACGTAGGCCAGATACGCGCAGGTAGTCTACGAATACGACAAACACCATCCATTGATGTTGGTATACGTAGCACTATCCAGGCCTACCAGCCTCGATGACCTATTCTTCACCAACGCGAAGGGGGGCTTCAGGTTCCGACATATCGCCGGCTCTGTCGATAGACAATTTGTCGACGAAATGACCGAGGTATCCACGAATTCCAACAGACCTACTATACCACATACTTCACTACACATGCACCTCTCGTCACCACGATCACGACCGGATCCTATAACAAGTCATGACCAGCTGCTGGTGCTCACTGATCACGGTGATGATGCCCTTGTTCAAGAACTGTCAAGAACTACTTGCACACATGCACACGGGTTCGTGAAACGTGCGTGCGTTCTCGGGACACGTATAAGCACTACATATCAGCTTACCGCTTCTCGTGTTGATAAGACCCACGTTGCCATTGGCAGTGTTACCCAACCGTAAACAACTGGCTATATAACACATATGCGGCTCTTCAACATATATATGTGTGAGTATAAAATTTATACAAATCTTTAGCGTCATTTTGTAACGTGTCGCTCAGTAAAAAAGTTACGCCACAGTCACCTGCCCGCTGCATGCTTCGCATAACATCGACTCCCACGGTACGTGGGATCTGCCGATTTTTTTTGTTATTAGGGTTACATGTCTGCCTCGGCAACCCCTTATTAAATGCGAAGCATTTCTTAGCGAACTTCTGCGTCTTTGAGCGCATCTATCTATCTATCTATCTATCTATCTATCTATCTATCTATCTATCTATCTATCTATCTATCTATCTATCTATCTATCTATCTATCTATCTATCTATCTATCTATCTATCTATCTATCTATCTATCTATCTATCTATCTATCTATCTATCTATCTATCTATCTATCTATCTAGCCGCCTGTGACTTTGTGCTGGCCGTTCCGTTAATCGGATGTATACCAAAATTAGTGTGGCATAACATGACCGTATTACGAACATAAATGACAGGTCATAACATAAAAATCACAACATGTATGTCATGAACAGTATGATTTACATTTCACGGCCTTGGGGCTCTTGCGGCCGTTTCGTGAATTTAACGTATACCAAAATTCGTATGGCGTGACAAGAGTTCATGACGAACATAATGACATGTCCTAACGTGCAAATCATGACACGCATCTCATGTGCAGCATGATTTACATGACATGGTCTCGGGGCGCTCGTGGCCGTTTAAATGAATGGATATATACGCTTGACGAGACATTTCTGTATGACACACATAACTGACACGTGGTAACATGAAAATCATGACATGCATGTCATGTACGACTTCCAAGTACCATCATGACTGAAGGTACCACGAGAAGGTAGTTGGTTCGGGCCGGCCAGAAGTTCTTCCTTATAAGAACGGCGTTTTCTAAGCACAACGGCGCCAATCCTCGTCTAAATACGTTGGGTAAACGTACGGTCTTGCCTTCTAAGTATCCTTCGAGGATCCTTAGGCCCGGATCACTTCGTGTTTCTTCGACAAAGTCGTGGCTTTGTTGACAGAGGCCGACTTTGTCGTCGACAAAGTCGACCTGAACGATGCTTCTCGTTTTCTAGCCAACAGAAGGCATGGTGATCGCTCACGACCTTGAAGGGCCTGCTGTACAAGTAAGGGCGAAACTTCGACGTTGCCCAAATGATGGCAAGGTACTGCTTTTCTGTTTTCGAATAATTTGCTTCCGCCTTTGAGGACAACCGGCTAGGATAACTTATGACCATTTCAGGTTCATCCTTTATTTTAAATAACACAGCGCCGACGCCTACACTACTTGCGTTAGTGTAGATTTCAGTCTGTGCGTCTTCGTCGAAGTGGACTAGTACCCTCTGTGAGTGAAGACGTCATTTGAGTTCCTGGAATGCTTCTTCTTGGGACGTTTCCTATTCAAACTGGACGTCTACCTTCGTTAGGTTAGTAAGTGGCACGGCGAGGCGGGAAAAGTCTTTTATGCCCCTGACACACGGGCAAAAGTAAAGTGCTTTGAAGTAAACCACTTTTGTCGCCCAAAGGGACCATTTTCAGAAAGGAGTTGCGCCGATGACACACGGCACCGGACTAGTGCTTCAGGTGGTTCCTCAGAAGAACGCCGAAAATAAATGGCGCTTCTTCTGCGAGCGATGTATTTTTAAAAAAGCTACGCATGTAGATCACTTTTAGCGCTACCAGAACTCGAAAACGTTTGTTTTTAATGTTTGACGGCTTATAATATTGCTCACGTTCGTATATTTTTTTCTTTTTTTTTGCATTTTAGCAGCGACCTCGATTGGTTTTGCAACTATGAATAGACGCTGTTTTGGTACCCACGTTCTTGCCGTCCTTTCTCACGTTTGTGTCAAAGTGCCGGCGTGCCGCGTTTTATTCATAGCGTTATTCACACAACTGTGATCACGTGATGGATTAGCGGAGTAATTAGTGATAGCGATAAAGGAAGAGTTGCGGTAATCCTGACGCTTGTTGCTCTCGGATTTCTTGATGGTTAGATTAACGCAGCGCAGGCGAAATTCAAACGACTACTCGCGAGAGTCTTTACAAAAGAGCGCAGAGACGCGCCTTCACATTACACGAGCGAACAAATGCATACAACAGAGGCGACCGAAGCCAACGCACACCCGACGCGCTTCTCGCTAAGCGTTCTTGTGGGACGTGGACCGCGTATGGCAAGCACGCCGATGAGCGTCCCTTGCAGCGCACTCGCAGGTAGCGTGGAGTCGCGTGTTCCTCGATAAGCGAGTTGACCTTGCAGATCGGGTTTTGCAGGCACAGTGATGACAACACACATTGAAGACACCAACGTGGCGGCGCCAGTGACGTGATGCGGGCGTGCGAGAGTATAGTTACTGTAAACAAAACTAACACAAGCGTGACGCGCGCGACGACACACAACGTGTGGGTTTGACAACCGGCGACAGCCCGCACTGTGCCACTGTCAACACCAACGTGGCGGCGCCAGTGACGTGATGCGGGCGTGCGAGAGTATAGCTACTGTAAACATTTACTGTTTAACAAATCGCTTCACTACTGGAAATGAACACATTTTCTCTAGGGGAAGAAATCACGGGGCAACCTAGCGTTGTTACACGCTTTCTTCTATTGATCAGCTCTGCACACTGTGTGCGAGAGTACTCCCTTACTGCCCGAAAAGTAGATGCGGCATCTGCTTTTCGGAAAAGAACCTTTGCCAGAAAGGAGTTACTCCTTTGTCGTGTGTCACTGCGCCTGAACGCCTTTCCGGAAGATGTCCCCTAGTCTAAAGGACTTTAGAGTGCCCGTGTGTCAGGGGTATTACAATGGTCCTGTAATAGGCGCAGATAAAGAGAAATCGGTTTACAACCTTCTAGTCACCGGGTGGCGGGAATGTAGCTATGGCGGCGGTCGTCTGGGGGTTGGTTCGCAGTCCAACCCTGCTGATGACATGTCCTAGGAACCACAGTTCTTCGTATGCAGAGCGGAACCTTTCTGGTTCCAGCGTAATTACGGAAGACCTGATTGCTTGAAGGACAGTTCTTAGGAGCCGGATGTGTTTGTTAAAGCTTCGACGTCTGCCTTCGAACCCGACATCTGTCTTCACCAGGCCAGTAAGTGGTGCGGCGATGCGGGAAAAGTCCATTATAAAGCGCCTGTAATAGGCACACATACTGAGGGGGCACGACACCGGTCCCAGAATGGAGCGTTTACCCTGTCTGCTCTTACAGGCTTTCCTGCTGCTCTATACTCCCGACGTCCTGCCTGATGCGGCCTTTCTACGCGGCGACACTTCATGCACCGGGGAAATGCCAGTGAATTCGACGCTACCGCCAAGAGTGTGCGAATCATCAGTTCCTACGCCAGCAACTATGGCCATCGACTGCCGCAATCAACGCCATTACCTTCGTGGGAGGCATCGCATATAAGCATTTTCCTTGAGAGGCTTGCAGAATGGAGCGTTTATCCTGTGTGGAGAGGCTTGCAGAATGGAGCGTTTACCCTATCTGCTCTTACAGGCTAGTTATTTAGACTGTACTTGCTGTCCTCGCAGCAGCAATCGTTGCTTTCTTATGGTGTCTGCCCCAACGAACTGTTCATTATGTTTGAACGCTGTAAGAATTGGTTTCGCATGGATGCTTGTCGACAGCTTTTATTGCGATCCGGAGACGTTGAATCTAATCCCGGTCCTAACACAAACGAAGTTCTAACGACCGTCCTGGCCACTGTCCAGAGGATAGATTCAAGACGAGAAATACTGAATGATCTGCGCGTCCTGAAACTTTGGCAGACGTCTGTTAAAGTCGAACTGAAGCAGACATCCTCCCGAATGTATGCCGTGGAAGTCGATGTTACGGCTTCGAAGCAGAGCCATGACTCTTCAACTTCTTCCTCGTCGCAAATTTCTGGTGACAACATGTGCGAAAAAAAATTAAGGCTATTGAATCACGGTGCGAAGATGCCGAGAACAGGTCACGGCGTTCTAGCCTGCTTTTCTTTGGCCTACCCGACGAACCATCCGAAACCTGGTCCTCGTCCGAACAGAAGGTTATTCATTTAGGTTCGCATAACCTGGGTATAAGACTTCAATCTTCGCAACTTCAAAGAGAGCTCGGCAGATACAACGCTGATAAGTGCAGACCGATCATCATAAAGTTCACTTTCTTTAAGACAAGCACAGCATTATAGAAATGGGCCACAGACTGAAAGCCACGCATTTGTCGATCCGTTGGGATTTTTCTCCTCAAACACGGTTTGCCAGAAAACGAGCTGTTGGAATTTGGAAAAGCTAAAACGTACCTTTCAAACTTTCAGTTGCTAAACTGCGTATCGATAACGTTACTTATGTGTACGACGCTAACAATGACAAAATAACACACGCTTCGCAATAGGTCGCACGTAATACGGCTACGCGCACACTTGCAAACCATTTCCTGCCACGTGCTGATCTCGTTCAGCATAAAAACTTCACTTTATCGCACACCAACATGCGTATATTATTCCGAAGCCTACTGAGTTGTGCTCATATCTTGAAAACTGCACTTGTTATATCTTGCTGCTTACAGAAACTTGGCCTTTACTCTAATATCACAGATAGTGAAGTTTTGCCTGATTCACCTGATTTCCACATTTACAGGAAAGATAGGATAGGCACAGCTCGTGGGGGCGTGCTTATTGTCCTAAAATGTCATATCACGTGTTTTGTGATTGATATTCCGTCACGGTTAGAAATTATTTGGGCGTGAACCTCATCTAGAAGCATCTAAAACAGTCTTCGGGATCTGTTACAGGCCGCCTGATAGCTCAGACAATTTTGTTACTGATTTGCACGACAATTTGACGAATTTGCGCTCTAAGTTTCCTAAAGCTGACGTGTTCCTCTTGGGGAATTTCAACTACCCTGAAATTGACTGGTCCAATCTAACCTCCCACTCACGCAGTTCCAAAGAATTCCTTGATGTAACACTTGATTTCTATTTTGTTCAATTAATTGATCAACCCACGCGCCATCACAACATCCTTGACCTGCTTCTATCATCAGCTCCTGTTACCTCGGCCTTATATCTAGATGGTCTCAGTGATCGCCGTCTCATTCAGTTATCTATTCGTTAACCTGCACTCAAGCGTCACGTTTCTCCAAGGCCCATACTTGATTATAAAAGAGATGATTATCAATCCATAAACCGGAGTTTAGAAGACTTCTCATACTTTTTTATGGCCTAATTTTTCAACCACCCTGTCAATGAAAATTGGTGTCCCTATAAAGAAACATTGTTGAGCCTGGTGCATCAATATATCCCTCGCTTCACTATTCCCGTAAATATATCTAAACCCTGGTATACTCGTACACTTCACACCTTTCCAAATAAAAAGAAGCGCCTTTTCAAAAAGGCAAAGTCATTGCAATCTTCGGTAGCATGGACTAAACATCCTGTTTCTGATTAGGTTTACTGTCATGCAGTGTGCCAAGCGAAACACAAGTTCTTTTCGCATGACCTCCAGTCACATTAAAAAAAACGACCCAGAGAAATGCTGGAAATTAGTCGCTCCCACAAGGTCTACCACCCGCATCATGATTTTAAATATTGCCGGTGTTGCGCTCGCTCCGGAAAATTGCCCATACTTGTTTAATAATTACTTCACTTCAGTTTTTACAGAAGAAAAGTACACGAATATGCCTATGCCACCTTCATTTGAATATAGTTTTATGGATCCTATAGACATTGACCCTGCAGGTATTTCATCCCTAATTACAAATCCTAAGACATCAATGTGCTCGGGTGTCGACGGCATAAACTAAATAATCTTAAAGCAGACTGTTCTTCCGTCTAGCACCATTCTTGGTCATGTCTTCCAGCAATCGCTACAAACTGGCGAGGTTCCATGTGACTGGAAAATCGCTAAGGTCTTCAAATCTGGGGACAAATACCTGCCAAGTAATTATCGTCCCATATCCCTAACGAGCATCCCATGTAAGCTTCTTGAGCACATAATTTCTTCACATGTTGCATCACACTTAGAACAAAACCAATACTTTTTTTTTAAAACCAGCAAGGCTTCCGCAAAGGACTTTCCTGCGATACATAGCTTATGGGATTCACGCATGAGATCTTTAACAACATGGATGAAAATTTTCCAAGAAGCAGCATATTCATCGACTTTTCTAAGGCATTTGATCGTGTAGCGCATTGCCGACTAATAGCTAAAGTGTCATCTTTAAACTCAGATTCTCATAGAGTCATTTGGATTAGAAACTTGCTGTGTTTTCGCGAGCAGTGAACTGCAATGAATAACATGTCTTCCCCTCTCCGGAAGTGACATCAGGCGTCCCACAGGGGAATGTAATCAGCCCTTTGTTATTTTTATTTTTATAAGTGATCTCCTCTCACAAATCACGCCATCCACTCGCTTTTTTTGCGAACTACTGTATAATCTACCGCAAAATCACTTCACCATCAGATCACATAGCTTTGCAGCAAGACCTTGATCGTGTAACCACATGGTGCTCAAATTGGCTAATGATATTAAACGTAGATAATTGTAATCAAATGACCTTCACTCGAAAGCGATCACTCTCTGCATTTCAGTATTTCCTTGATGGTTGCCCTGTAAGACCAACTTATCTTATAAGTATCTAGGCATCCATATGACATCCAGCCTTTCCTGGTCTACTTATATTAGCAAGATTACAGCAGACGCGCCTCGTACGCTTGGTTACCTAAACGCAATCTTCGCGGTGCCCCTGCTCCCACGCGCAAGCTCGCTTACCAAAAATTTGTGCGTTCTAAACTCGAATACGCGTTTTCTATCATCATCAGTCGGTCTACGCCCACTGTAGCGCAAATGCCTCTCTCATGTTCCGCCAATCAACCCGGTCCTGTGCTTTCTGCTGCCACGTTATACCTACAAACTTCTTAATCTCATCTACCCACCTAATGTTCTGTCTCCCCCTCACGCGTTTGCCATCTCTTGGAATCCAGTCAGTTACCCTTAATGACCGCCGGTTATCCTGCCGACGTGTCACGTGCCCGGCCCATATCCATTTCTTCTTCTTGATTTCAACTATGATATCCTTAACCCCCGTTTGTTCCCTGACCCACTCTGCTCTCTTCCTGTCTCTTAAGGTTACACCTATCATTTTCCTTTCCATCGCTCACTGCGTCGTCCTCAATTTAGGTTGAACCCTCTTTGTAAGTCTCCAGGTTTCTGCTCCGTAGGTAAGTACCGGTAAGATGCAGCTGTTATATGCCTTCCTCTTAAGGGACAGTGGTAGACTACTATTCATGATTTGATAATGCTTGCCGAATGAGCCCCATCCCATCCTTCTATATGGTCTTCTATATGGTCATCTAAACAAGCCTATCTATCCGGAAGCTTGGAATCGGTTCAACACCGCGCTGCTCCCTTCATCGTCAGTAAATACAACAGGCATTCCAGCATAACAAAAATCAAGCAGTTGCTCTCTCTTTCCTCCCTCGCCTCCCGCAGAAACATTGCTCTCTCTATTGCACAGGATCATCAACAGCAAGCATCGTTCTTCTTTGCTAATTCTCAAACCTCATTGATTTTCCCGTCGTTTGCAGCATAACCTCAGTTTTCAGCGTCTATACGATCACACTAACGCCTTTAATTTATCTGCATTACAACGTGCCATGTACTGTGGAACAATCTTTCTGAGAATATAGCTAACGTCAAAGAGACCGAGATCTTTAGCAGGCTGCTTTAAAAGCTGCCTCTTGAGCCCTAGAAGTGTGTATCTTATCTGTGTACTGCGGCTAGTTTCTGACTGTTAATAGGCATAGGTCACCCTTAAAATAGTGTAATGCTTTATCCCCATTTACCTCGTGGCTTTCATTGAAAACTATTTCATCAGTTGTATTACGCACTTATGTATTACCGTTTGAACTCTACAATGTCATTGTTTGCCGTTTCGTTTGGTTGTTTCAATTTTTGCAACTAAGACTTTGCGATGCACAAGCATGTTGTTTACTTAATTTTTTTCACTTTGGATTTGCCTTGATCGCACTTTGTAAAACAAAACAAAATGTACCCCCCTCACTCAATGTTCTTACGTAGAACCCGTGAGCTACTTGTATAAATAAATAAATAAATAAATAAATTGGCGTACCGCATTCTTGTCCGGAATGTAGCGATGGTCTGCCGGGCCGCACTCCAACCCTGTTGATGACATTTCCTAGGAAGAACAGCTCTTCGTATGCAAAGCGGCACCTTTGTGGTTTCAGTGTAAGCCTGAATGAGCGGATTGCTTAAACGACTGCTCCAAGGCACCGGAGGAGTTCGTCAAAGCTTGATGCGAAGATGACGACGCCATCGAAGTAGATAAGACAAAGCTACCACTTCAAGCCTGCCAGCACTGTGTCCATCACGCGTTGTAATGTCGCAGGAGCCGAGCAGAGTCCAAATGACATGACCTTAAAATCGAACAGGCCATCTGGCGTGATGAAGGCGGTTTTCTCTCAATCCCTTTCGTAGACTCCAATTTGCCTATAGCACCCTTCAAATCCATCGACGAGAAATACCTTGTGTTACACAGGCGGTCCGATGCGGCATATATCCGTGGGGCACACGTTCTTGTTCGTTCTAACGACGATAGCAGACGTAGAACCGCACGGATACATCCTTCTCCTTTACTGCAGGCGACACCCACGGACTCTTGGATTGTTGTGTGATGTCATCGCGCAGCATCTCGTCGACTTGTTTCACGATCTCTCGTTCTCGTGTCGAAACTCTATCGGGAGGACTCTGGCAGAGTGGACGAGCACTTTCTTCCGTTATCACACGGTGCTTGGCAAGTGGCGTTTGTCGAACCCTTGACGACGACAAAAAACAGTCTTTGTATTGTTGGAGAAGGCTTCGCAGCTCTTCGTATTTGCAAGTGGGAAGACTTGGGGTAAAGTCGAACGTTGGTTCAAGTGTACCGTTGCAGCTTCAACAGCATCTCAGAAGGTGAAGACATCGCTGACGGCCATAACCTCTTCGATATACGCTATCCTCGCATCCCTGTTGAGGTGTTTGTGCTCATGGTTAAAGGGGCCCTGCAACACTTTTCGAGCATGCTCAAAAAGCGCTGCCGATCGGTAGTCGAGGCTCCCGAGAACACGCGAGCCAAATATTACAGCGATGCGCACGGCCTGGAATTTACAATAAATTCCCAAAATCAGCTGAAAATCGCTCCCTCTTCTCTCGACAAATGATGTATTAGTACGCAAAATATGACGCGATTGTCGGCAGTTCCATCATTGGCTGATGTTATAATCACGATAACACCCTCATTATTACTTTCGTTGTTAATTTTGAGTTCAATAAGTAGATAATATGTATGTTTATATTCTGTTATCGCGTTAAAAACACCGAACAAACATTAATATTAGCACTTCCGGTCTCACCGACAGCTCGTCTGCTCGTAGTTGCGTGGTTCCGTTTTCTTCGCCATGCGCAGTGC